>NW_027254364.1:400000-412500 GCF_044704955.1 Pristiophorus japonicus
GGGAGCTTTACTCTGTATCTAACCCCCTGACCCTGCCCTGGGAGTGTTTGATGGGACAGTGTAGAGGGAGCTTTACTCTGTATCTAACCCCCTGACCCTGCCCTGGGAGTGTTTGATGGGACAGTGTAGAGGGAGCTTTACTCTATATCTAACCCCCTGTACCTGCCCTGGGAGTGTTTGATGGGACAGAGTAGAAGGAGCTTTACTCTGTATCTAACCCCCTGACCCTGCCCTGGGAGTGTTTGATGGGACAGTGTAGAGGGAGCTTTACTCTGTATCTAACCCCCTGTACCTGCCCTGGGAATGTTTGATGGGACAGTGTAGAGGGAGCTTTACTCTGTATCTAACCCCCTGTACCTGCCCTGGGAGTGTTTGAAGGGACAGTGTGGAGGGAGATTAAATGCCCAATTCTCTCTGTCCCTCTCGCTTTCTCTCTGTCAGTCTCTCTCTCTGTCTGTTCCTCTCTCTCTCTCTCGCTCTCTGTTTCCGGGTCCCTGTCTCTCTCCCTCTCTGTATCTCTGTTCCTCTCTCTCTCGCTCTCTCTTTAAGTCTCCCTGTCACTCTCCCTCTCTGTATCTCTGTTCCTCTCTCTCTCTCGCTCTCTGTCAGTCTCTCTGTCTCCCTCTCTCCATCTTGCTCCCTCACTCTCTCCCTCGCTCCCAATTTCTATCCATCTATCTCTCTTTCACTTTTTCCTCTGTCTGTGCTGCTGTCCATTTCCGATCTCTCTCTTTCTTTCCCTTTTCTGTAACACGCTCTCTCTATCCCAAATTCTCTCACTGCTTCTCCCTGTCCACCTCTCTTTTTCTCTCTCCCTGTCTCTCATTCCCATTCTGATGTTTCCTTGATTGAAAAGTACCCTGACATATTGCAGCCTGACTGTTTAAACACACAGCAAGAAATCACATTTCTGGGACATTTTTGATTTGCAAACCATCCAATTGTGGCTTGGAATGTGTGGGTTAAATCTCGTTTCTCCATCTGAAAACTGTGAGTGTTTCAGATTGAGCAGTATATGGGATCAAAGGCTGATTCAGACAATGCTGCTTTGTGGAACGGTGTGATATCTTCACAGGGCAGGACATGGGGAAGTTTTGTTGGTTTGAATAAGGTGTAAATACGATTGTGTCGCCCCCTCACAGATACACAGCATTGAAGCTGTTTACCATCAATGCCCTGAAAGAATGAAATGGTTCAACAAGGTGTGACTGACTTCAAACTCTTCAAACACATGAAGGACCCGGAGACTGGGACCAACACAAAGCCCCGAGCCCAGACAGGTAAACCAGGTTTGATCACAGATCACCCAGACACGTGTCCTGGTGTAAAATGGTCACCACGCATCTCATGTAAAATGGGTGCTCAATTTCACCCAAACTAATGCCACTGTCCCGCTCTCTCCCCATAGTCCTGTATCAATCTCCAAACTAATCCCACTGCCCCGCTCTCTCCCCATAGTCCTGTATCAATCCCCAAACTAATTCCTCTGCCCCGCTCTCTCCATTTCGTCCTGTATCAAACCCCAAACTAATCCCACTGCCCCGCTCTCTCCCCATAGTCCTGTATCAATCTCCAAACTAATCCCACTGCCCCGCTCTCTCCCTTTCGTCCTGTATCAATCCCCAAACTAATCCCACTGCCCCGCTCTCTCCCCATAGTCCTGTATCAATCCCCAAACTAATCCCACTGCCCCGCTCTCTCCCCATAGTCCTGTATCAATCCCCAAATTAATCCCATTGCCCCGCTCTCTCCCCATAGTCCTGTATCAATCCCAAACTAATCCCACTGCCCCGCTCTCTCCCCATAGTCCTGTATCAATCCCCAAACTAATCCCACTGCCCCGCTCTCTCCCCATAGTCCTGTATCAATCTCCAAACTAATCCCACTGCCCCGCTCTCTCCCCATAGTCCTGTATCAATCCCTAAACTAATCCCACTGACCCGCTCTCTCCCCATAGTCCTGTATCAATCCCCAAACTAATCCCACTGCCCCGCTCTCTCCCCATAGTCCTGTATCAATCCCCAAACTAATCCCACTGCCCCGCTCTCTCCCCATAGTCCTGTATCAATCCCAGAATCGATACAGAAAGTGAGACAGACAGAGAGAGAGAGAGACACACACACACTCTCTCTCTCTCCCTCTCGCTCTCTCTCACTGTCTCTCTCTCTGTCTCTCTCACTCTCTCTGTTCCTCTCTTTCACTCTGTCCCTCTCTCTGTCTCGCCCTATTTGTGACTCTCTCTCTCTCTCTGTCTCTCTCTCTCTCACACTGTATCTCTCTGTCTCTAACTCTCTGTCTCTCTGTCTCTCTCTCTCTCCGTTTCTCTCTCTCTCTGTCTCTCTGTCTCTCTCACTCACTCATTTTCTCTCTCTCTGTCTGTCTCTCTCCGTCTCTATCTCTCTGTCTCTCTCTCTCTGTCTTTATCTGTTTCTCGCTCTCTCTCTCTGTCTCTCTCTGTCTGTCTCTCTCTCTCTCTCTGTCTCTGAGTTTCTCTCTCTGTCTCTCTCACTCACTCATTTTCTCTCTCTCTGTCTGTCTCTCTCTGTCTCTATCTCTCTGTCTCTCTCTCTCTCTCTTTATCTGGTTCTCGCTCTCTCTCTCTCTCTCTCTCTCTCTCTCTCTCTGTCTCTCTCTCTCTGTGTCTCTGAGTTTCTCTCTGTCTCTCTCCTGTCTCTTTCCATCTTTCTCTCTCTCGCTCTGTCTCTCTCTCTATCTCTCTCTCACTGTCTCTCTCACTCTCTCTCTCTATCTATCTGTCTCTCTTTCTGTCGTCTCTCTCTCTCTGTCCCTCTCTCCCTATCTCTCTCTATCCCCCTTTCTCTCTGTCTGTTTCACTCTACCTCTCTCTGACACTCTCTGTCTCTCTCTGTCTCTCAGTCACACTCACTCTCTCTGTCTCTCTCTCTTTATCGTTCTCTCGCTCTGTCTCTCTCTCTGACTTGTTCTCTCTGTCTCTCTCTCTCTCGCACTGTCTTTCTCCTTCTCTCTCTGTCTCTCTCTCTCTCGCTCTGTCTCTCTCCTTCTCTCTCTCTCTGTCTCACTCCCTCTCTGTCTCTCTCTTCCTATCTCTCTCT
Source organism: Pristiophorus japonicus (assembly GCF_044704955.1). Lineage (NCBI taxonomy): Eukaryota > Metazoa > Chordata > Chondrichthyes > Pristiophoridae > Pristiophorus > Pristiophorus japonicus. The sequence goes on from NW_027254364.1 coordinate 403,075, forward strand.
ATCGCTCTCTCCCACTCTCCAGTCTCTTTCCATCTCTCTCTTTCTCTCTGTCTTTCTATCTGTCTGTCTCTCTCTCTTTCTCTGTCTCTGTCACTCTCTCTCTCTCCCTCTCTCTGTGTTTCTCTCTCTGTCTCTCTCCCTCTCTCTCTCCTGTCTCTTTCCATCTCTCTCTCATTCTATCTCCCTCTCTCTTTCTCTCTCTCTGTCTCTCTCTCTCTGACAGCCTCGCTCTGTCTCTCTCTCTCTCTATCTGTTTCTATCTCTCTGTCTCTCGCTCTCTTTCTCTCTCTCTATCTCTGTCTCTCTATCTGTCTCTCTCTCTCTGTTTCTCCCTCTCTCTCTCTCTGTCTCTCTCCCTCTCTCTGTGTTTCTCCCTCTCTTTCTCTGTCTCTCCCCCTCTCTCAACATCCGTCTCTCTTCCTATCCCTCTCTCTCTCTATCACTCTCGCTCTCTGTCTCCCTCTCTCTCTCTCTCCTGTTTCGTTCCATCTCTTGCTCTCTTTTTTTTTCTCTCTGTCCCCCCCACGCTCTCCCTCTCTCTGTCTCTCTCTCTGACACTCTATCTCTCTCTGTCTTTTTCTCCGTCCCTCTCTCCCTCTGTCTCTCTCTCTCTCTGTCTCATTCACTCCCTATCTCTCTCTCTCTCTGTCTCTCTGTCTCTCTCTCTCTCTGTCTCTCTCTCTATGCCTCTCTCTCTATCCCTCTCTCTCACTCCCTCTCTCTCTCTCTGTGTCTCCGAGTTTCTCTCTGTCTCTCTGTATCTCTCTCCTGTCTCTTTTCATCTCTTTCTCTCTCTCGGTCTCTCTTTCTCTCTCACTGTCTCTCTCTCTCTGTCCCTCCCTCTGTTCCCCGCTCTCTCTCTCTGTCTCTCTCTGACTCTCTCTGTCTCTCTCTCTCTCTCTCTCTCTCTCTCCCTTTCTGTCTCTCACTCTCTGTGTGTGTCTCGCTCTCTCTCTCTGACCCTCTCTGTCTCTCTGTCTCTCTCTCTGACTCTATCTGTCTCTCTCTCTCTCTTCCTCTCTGTCTCTCTCTCAGTCTCTCTCTCCCTGTCTAAGTGTCTCTCCCTCTCTGTCTCTCTCTGTCTGTATGTCTATCAATCCCTAAACTAATCCCACTGCCCTGCTCTCTCCCCATAGTCCTGTATCAATCCCTAAACTAATCCCACTGCCCTGCTCTCTCCCCATAGCCCTGCATCAATCCCAAAACTAATCCCAATGCCCCGCTCTCTCCCCATAGCCCTGTATCATTCCCCAAAATAATCCCACTGCCCCACTCTCTCCCCATAGTCCTGTATCAATCCCCAAACTAATCCCACTGCCCCGCTCTCTCCCCATAGTCCTGTATCAATCCCCAAACTAATCCCACTGACCCGCTCTCTCCCCATAGTCCTGTATCAATCCCCAAACTAATCCCACTGCCCCGCTCTCTCCCCATAGTCCTGTATCAATCCCAGAATCGATACAGAATGTTAGACAGAGAGAGAGAGAGACACACACACACACACTCTCTCTCTCCCTCTCGCTCTCTCTCACTGTCTCTCTCTCTGTCTCTCTCACTCTCCCTCTCTCTGTTCCTCTCTTTCACTCTGTCCCTCTCTCTGTCTCGCCCTCTTTCTGTCTCACTCTCTCTCTCTCTCTGTCTCGCTCTCTCACTCTGTATCTCTCTTTCTCGCTCTTTCTCTCTCTCTTTCCCTCTCTCTGTTCCTCTCGCTCTCTCTCTCTCTCTTTCCCTCTCTGTGTCCTTCTCCCTATCTCCCTCTCTCTCTCTGTGCCTCTCTCTCTCTGTCCTGCAATCTCTATCTCTCTGTCTCTCTCTCTCTCTCTCTCTCTCTCTTTCCCTGTGTTTCTCTCTTTCTTTCTGTCTCTCTCCCTCTTTCTCCCTATCCCTCTCTCTCTCTATCCCCCTCTCTCTCTATCCCTCTCTTTCTCTCTCTGTCTCTCTCTCCTGCATTTTTCCATCACTCTCTCTCTCTGTCCCTCTCTCTGTCTCCCTCTCTCTATATATATATATAACTCTCTGTCTCTATCTCTCTCTCTCTCTATCTCTCTCACTCTCTCATTTTCTCTCTCTCTGTCTATCTCTCTCTGTCTCGAACTCTCTGTCTCTCTCTCTCTCTTTCTCCGTTTCTTGCTCTCTCTCTCTGTCTCTCTCACTCACTCATTTTCTCTCTCTCTGTCTGTCTCTCTCTGTCTCTCCCCTGTCTCTTTCCATCTTTCTCTCTCTCGCTCTGTCTCTCTGTCTCTCTCTCTATCTCTCTCTCTCACTGTCTCTCTCACTCTCTCTCTCTATCTATCTGTCTCTCTTTCTGTCGTCTCTCTCTCTCTGTCCCTCTCTCCCTATCTCTCTCTATCCCCTTTTCTCTCTGTCTGTTTCACTCTACCTCTCTCTGACACTCTCTGTCTCTCTCTGTCTCTCAGTCACACTCACTCTCTCTGTCTCTCTCTCTGTCTCTCTCTCTCGCTCTGTCTTTCTCCTTCTCTCTCTGTCTCTCTCTCTCACTCTGTCTTTCTCCTTCTCTCTCTCTCTGTCTCACCCCCTCTCTGTCTCTCTCTTCCTATCTCTCTCTATCCCTCTCTCCCACTCTCCTGTCTCTTTCCATCTCTCTCTTTCTCTCTGTCTCTATCTGTCTGTCTCTCTCTCTCTCTGTCTCTCTCTCTCTGTGTCTCTGAGTTTCTCTCTGTCTCTCTGTATCTCTCTCCTGTCTCTTTTCATCTCTTTCTCTCTCTCGGTCTCTCTTTCTCTCTCATTGTCTCTCTCTCTCTGTCCCTCCCTCTGTTCCCCGCTCTCTCTCTCTGTCTCTCTCACTATCTCTGTCTCTCTCTCTCTCTCACTCTCCCTATCTCTCTCTATCCCTCTCTCTCTGTCTGTCTGTCTCTCTCCCCCTCTCTCTGACACTCTCTGCCTCTCTCTCTCTCTCTGTCACACTCACTCTCTCTGTCTCTCTCTCTCTCCCTCTCTGTCTTTCTTTCTCTCTCTGACTCTCTCTGACTCTCTCTCTCTCTCTCCCTTTCTGTCTCTCACTCTCTGTGTGTGTCTCGCTCTCTTTCTCTGACCCTCTCTGTCTCTCTGTCTCTCTCTCTCTGACTCTATCTGTGTCTCTCTCTCTCTTCCTCTCTGTCTCTCTTTCAGTCTCTCTCTCCCTGTCTAAGTGTCTCTCCCTCTCTGTCTCTCTCTGTCTGTATGTCTATCAATCCCTAAACTAATCCCACTGCCCTGCTCTCTCCCCATAGCCCTGTATCAATCCCCAAACTAATCCCACTGTCCCGCTCTCTCCCCATAGTCCTGTATCAGTCCCCAAACTAATCCCACTGCCCCGCTCTCTCCCCATAGTCCTGTATCAATCCCCAAACTAATCCCACTGCCCCGCTCTCTCCCCATAGTCCTGTATCAATCCCCAAACTAATCCCACTGCCCCGCTCTCTCCCCATAGTCCTGTATCAATCCCCAAACTAATCCCACTGCCCCGCTCTCTCCCCATAGTCCTGTATCAATCCCTAAACTAATCCCACTGCCTCGCTCTCTCCCCATAGTCCTGTAGCAATCCCCAAACTAATCCCACTGCCCCGCTCTCTCCCCATAGTCCTGCATCAATCCCCAAACTAATCCCACTGCCTCGCTCTCTCCCCATAGTCCTGTATCAATCCCCAAACTAATCCCACTGCCCCGCTCTCTCCCCATAGCCCTGTATCAATCCCCAAACTAATCCCACTGCCCCGCTCTCTCCCCATAGTCCTGTATCAATCTCCAAACTAATCCCACTGCCCCGCTCTCTCCCCATAGTCCTGTATCAATCCCCAAACTAATCCCACTGCCCCGCTCTCTCCCCATAGTCCTGTATCAATCCCCAAACTAATCCCACTGTCCCGCTCTCTCCCCATAGTCCTGTATCAATCCCCAAACTAATCCCACTGCCCCGCTCTCTCCACATAGTCCTGTATCAGTCCCCAAACTAATCCCACTGCCCCGCTCTCTCCCCATAGTCCTGTATCAATCCCCAAACTAATCCCACTGCCCCGCTCTCTCCCCATAGTCCTGTATCAATCCCCAAACTAATCCCACTGCCCCGCTCTCTCCCCATAGTCCTGTATCAATCCCCAAACTAATCCCACTGCCCCGCTCTCTCCCCATAGCCCTGTATCAATCCCCAAACTAATCCCACTGCCCCGCTCTCTCCTCATAGTCCTGTATCAGTCCCCAAACTAATCCCACTGCCCCGCTCTCTCCACATAGTCCTGTATCAGTCCCCAAACTAATCCCACTGCCCCGCTCTCTCCCCATAGTCCTGTATCAATCCCCAAACTAATCCCACTGCCCTGCTCTCTCCCCATAGCCCTGTATCAATCCCTAAACTAATCCCACTGCCCCGCTCTCTCCCCATAGTCCTGTATCAATCCCCAAACTAATCCCACTGCCCTGCTCTCTCCCCATAGCCCTGTATCAATCCCTAAACTAATTCAACTGCCCCGCTCTCTCCCCATAGTCCTGTATCAATCCCTAAACTAATCCCACTGCCCCGCTCTCTCCCCATAGCCCTGCTTCAATCCCTAAACTTATCCCAATGCCCCGCTCTCTCCCTATAGCCCTGTATCAATCCCTAAACTAATCCCACTGCCCCGCTCTCTCCCCATAGTCCTGTATCAATCCCTAAACTAATCCCACTGCCTCGCTCTCTCCCCATAGTCCTGTAGCAATCCCCAAACTAATCCCACTGCCCCGCTCTCTCCCCATAGTCCTGTATCAATCCCCAAACTAATCCCACTGCCCCGCTCTCTCCCCATAGTCCTGTATCAATCGCAAACTAATCCCACTGCCCCGCTCTCTCCCCATAGTCCTGTATCAATCCCCAAACTAATCCCACTGCCCCGCTCTCTCCCCATAGTCCTGTATCAGTCGCAAACTAATCCCACTGCCCCGCTCTCTCCCCATAGTCCTGTATCAATCCCCAAACTAATCCCACTGCCCCGCTCTCTCCCCATAGTCCTGTATCAATCCCCAAACTAATCCCACTGACCCGCTCTCTCCCCATAGTCCTGTATCAATCCCCAAACTAATCCCACTGCCCCGCTCTCTCCCCATAGTCCTGTATCAATCCCAGAATCGATACAGAATGTTAGACAGAGAGAGAGAGAGACACACACACACACACTCTCTCTCTCCCTCTCGCTCTCTCTCACTGTCTCTCTCTCTGTCTCTCTCACTCTCCCTCTCTCTGTTCCTCTCTTTCACTCTGTCCCTCTCTCTGTCTCGCCCTCTTTCTGTCTCACTCTCTCTCTCTCTCTGTCTCGCTCTCTCACTCTGTATCTCTCTTTCTCGCTCTTTCTCTCTCTCTTTCCCTCTCTCTGTTCCTCTCGCTCTCTCTCTCTCTCTTTCCCTCTCTGTGTCCTTCTCCCTATCTCCCTCTCTCTCTCTGTGCCTCTCTCTCTCTGTCCTGCAATCTCTATCTCTCTGTCTCTCTCTCTCTCTCTCTCTCTCTCTTTCCCTGTGTTTCTCTCTTTCTTTCTGTCTCTCTCCCTCTTTCTCCCTATCCCTCTCTCTCTCTATCCCCCTCTCTCTCTATCCCTCTCTTTCTCTCTCTGTCTCTCTCTCCTGCATTTTTCCATCACTCTCTCTCTCTGTCCCTCTCTCTGTCTCCCTCTCTCTATATATATATATAACTCTCTGTCTCTATCTCTCTCTCTCTCTATCTCTCTCACTCTCTCATTTTCTCTCTCTCTGTCTATCTCTCTCTGTCTCGAACTCTCTGTCTCTCTCTCTCTCTTTCTCCGTTTCTTGCTCTCTCTCTCTGTCTCTCTCACTCACTCATTTTCTCTCTCTCTGTCTGTCTCTCTCTGTCTCTCCCCTGTCTCTTTCCATCTTTCTCTCTCTCGCTCTGTCTCTCTGTCTCTCTCTCTATCTCTCTCTCTCACTGTCTCTCTCACTCTCTCTCTCTATCTATCTGTCTCTCTTTCTGTCGTCTCTCTCTCTCTGTCCCTCTCTCCCTATCTCTCTCTATCCCCTTTTCTCTCTGTCTGTTTCACTCTACCTCTCTCTGACACTCTCTGTCTCTCTCTGTCTCTCAGTCACACTCACTCTCTCTGTCTCTCTCTCTGTCTCTCTCTCTCGCTCTGTCTTTCTCCTTCTCTCTCTGTCTCTCTCTCTCACTCTGTCTTTCTCCTTCTCTCTCTCTCTGTCTCACCCCCTCTCTGTCTCTCTCTTCCTATCTCTCTCTATCCCTCTCTCCCACTCTCCTGTCTCTTTCCATCTCTCTCTTTCTCTCTGTCTCTATCTGTCTGTCTCTCTCTCTCTCTGTCTCTCTCTCTCTGTGTCTCTGAGTTTCTCTCTGTCTCTCTGTATCTCTCTCCTGTCTCTTTTCATCTCTTTCTCTCTCTCGGTCTCTCTTTCTCTCTCATTGTCTCTCTCTCTCTGTCCCTCCCTCTGTTCCCCGCTCTCTCTCTCTGTCTCTCTCACTATCTCTGTCTCTCTCTCTCTCTCACTCTCCCTATCTCTCTCTATCCCTCTCTCTCTGTCTGTCTGTCTCTCTCCCCCTCTCTCTGACACTCTCTGCCTCTCTCTCTCTCTCTGTCACACTCACTCTCTCTGTCTCTCTCTCTCTCCCTCTCTGTCTTTCTTTCTCTCTCTGACTCTCTCTGACTCTCTCTCTCTCTCTCCCTTTCTGTCTCTCACTCTCTGTGTGTGTCTCGCTCTCTTTCTCTGACCCTCTCTGTCTCTCTGTCTCTCTCTCTCTGACTCTATCTGTGTCTCTCTCTCTCTTCCTCTCTGTCTCTCTTTCAGTCTCTCTCTCCCTGTCTAAGTGTCTCTCCCTCTCTGTCTCTCTCTGTCTGTATGTCTATCAATCCCTAAACTAATCCCACTGCCCTGCTCTCTCCCCATAGCCCTGTATCAATCCCCAAACTAATCCCACTGTCCCGCTCTCTCCCCATAGTCCTGTATCAGTCCCCAAACTAATCCCACTGCCCCGCTCTCTCCCCATAGTCCTGTATCAATCCCCAAACTAATCCCACTGCCCCGCTCTCTCCCCATAGTCCTGTATCAATCCCCAAACTAATCCCACTGCCCCGCTCTCTCCCCATAGTCCTGTATCAATCCCCAAACTAATCCCACTGCCCCGCTCTCTCCCCATAGTCCTGTATCAATCCCTAAACTAATCCCACTGCCTCGCTCTCTCCCCATAGTCCTGTAGCAATCCCCAAACTAATCCCACTGCCCCGCTCTCTCCCCATAGTCCTGCATCAATCCCCAAACTAATCCCACTGCCTCGCTCTCTCCCCATAGTCCTGTATCAATCCCCAAACTAATCCCACTGCCCCGCTCTCTCCCCATAGCCCTGTATCAATCCCCAAACTAATCCCACTGCCCCGCTCTCTCCCCATAGTCCTGTATCAATCTCCAAACTAATCCCACTGCCCCGCTCTCTCCCCATAGTCCTGTATCAATCCCCAAACTAATCCCACTGCCCCGCTCTCTCCCCATAGTCCTGTATCAATCCCCAAACTAATCCCACTGTCCCGCTCTCTCCCCATAGTCCTGTATCAATCCCCAAACTAATCCCACTGCCCCGCTCTCTCCACATAGTCCTGTATCAGTCCCCAAACTAATCCCACTGCCCCGCTCTCTCCCCATAGTCCTGTATCAATCCCCAAACTAATCCCACTGCCCCGCTCTCTCCCCATAGTCCTGTATCAATCCCCAAACTAATCCCACTGCCCCGCTCTCTCCCCATAGTCCTGTATCAATCCCCAAACTAATCCCACTGCCCCGCTCTCTCCCCATAGCCCTGTATCAATCCCCAAACTAATCCCACTGCCCCGCTCTCTCCTCATAGTCCTGTATCAGTCCCCAAACTAATCCCACTGCCCCGCTCTCTCCACATAGTCCTGTATCAGTCCCCAAACTAATCCCACTGCCCCGCTCTCTCCCCATAGTCCTGTATCAATCCCCAAACTAATCCCACTGCCCTGCTCTCTCCCCATAGCCCTGTATCAATCCCTAAACTAATCCCACTGCCCCGCTCTCTCCCCATAGTCCTGTATCAATCCCCAAACTAATCCCACTGCCCTGCTCTCTCCCCATAGCCCTGTATCAATCCCTAAACTAATTCAACTGCCCCGCTCTCTCCCCATAGTCCTGTATCAATCCCTAAACTAATCCCACTGCCCCGCTCTCTCCCCATAGCCCTGCTTCAATCCCTAAACTTATCCCAATGCCCCGCTCTCTCCCTATAGCCCTGTATCAATCCCTAAACTAATCCCACTGCCCCGCTCTCTCCCCATAGTCCTGTATCAATCCCTAAACTAATCCCACTGCCTCGCTCTCTCCCCATAGTCCTGTAGCAATCCCCAAACTAATCCCACTGCCCCGCTCTCTCCCCATAGTCCTGTATCAATCCCCAAACTAATCCCACTGCCCCGCTCTCTCCCCATAGTCCTGTATCAATCGCAAACTAATCCCACTGCCCCGCTCTCTCCCCATAGTCCTGTATCAATCCCCAAACTAATCCCACTGCCCCGCTCTCTCCCCATAGTCCTGTATCAGTCGCAAACTAATCCCACTGCCCCGCTCTCTCCCCATAGTCCTGTATCAATCCCCAAACTAATCCCACTGCCCCACTCTCTCCCCATAGCCCTGTATCAATCTCCAAACGAGCTCTCTCTCTGTCTCTCTCTGTCTCTCTCTCTCTCTCTGTCTCTCTGTCTCACTCTATCGCTCTCTCTGTCTCTCTCTGTCTCTGTCTCCCTCCCTCTGTCTCTAGCTCTCTGTCTGTCTCTTTCTATCTCACTCTCTCTCTCTGTCTCACTCGTTCTGTCTGTCTCTCTCTCTCTCTCTCTGTACCTGTCTCTCGCTCCCTCTGTCTCTCTCTGTCACTCTCTTGGTCTTTCTGTCTCTCCCTGTCTGTCTCTGTCTTTTCCCCTCTCGCTCTCTCTCTCTGTCTGTGCTTCTCTCTCTCTCTAACAATCTCTGTCTCTCTCTGACTATCTCCTTCTGTCTCTCTCTCTCACTGTCTCTCTGTCTCTCTCTCTCTCTCTCTGTCACCCTCTCTTTCTCTCTCTCACTCTCTCTCTCACTGTGTTTCTCTCTCTCTATCTCTATTTCTGTGTTTCTCTCTCTCTATCTCTATTTCTGTCTCTCCAGCTCTCTGTCTTTCTCTCTCTGTCTCTCATTCTCTGTCTCTCTCTCTCTCTCGCTCTCCCTCTCTCACTCTATCTCTCCCTGTCTTTAACTCTGTCTATCCCTCACTATCTATCTCTCTCTCTATCAATCTCTCTCTCTCTATCAATCCGTTTCTCTGTCATTCTCTCTCTCTCTCTCTGTCACCCTCTCTTTCTGTCTCTCTCTCTCTCTCTGTCTCTCGCTATCTCTGTATCTCTCCCTGACTTTATCTCTCTTTCCCTCTCTCTCTATCAATCTCTCTCTATCAATCTCTCTCTC
>NW_027254364.1:417500-445000 GCF_044704955.1 Pristiophorus japonicus
CTCTCTCTCTCTCTGTCTCTCTCTCTTTCTCTCTCTGTCTATCTCTTTCCCTCTCTATATATCTCTATTTCTCTCTGTCTGTTTCTAGCTCTCTCGCTCTCTCTCTCTCTCGCTCTCTCTGTCTCTTTCCCTCGCTCTCTCTCTCTCGCACTCTATCTCTCTGTCTTTCTCTGTCTTCCCCTCTGTCTCGCTCTCTCTCTGTTTCTCTGTGTCTCGCTCTGTCTCTCTCTCTGTCTCTCTCTGTCTTTCTGTGTCTTTCCGCCCCTCTCTCTATCTTTCTCTCTCTCAGTCTCTGTTTCTCTCTCTCTCTATCGTTCCCCCTCTCTCTGTCTCTCTGTCTCTCTCTTCCCCTCTCGCTCTGATTCTTTCTCTCTCTCTGTGTCTCTCTCTGACTTTATCTCCGTCTTTCCCTCACTCTCTCTATCTCTGTCTCTACCTCTCTCTGTGCCTCTGTCTCTCTCTCTGTCGCTCTCTCTTTCTGTTTGTATCTCTCTGCCTTTCTCTCTCTGCCACTCTCTCTCTCTCTCTCTCTGCCTCTGTCTCTCTCACCCTCTTTCTCTGAGTCTCTCTCTCTCTATCTCTCTCTCCCACAATCTCTGTCTCTCTCTCTCTCTGTCACTCTCTCTCGCTCTGTCTGTCTGCCTATCTCTGTCTCTCTCTGTCTTTCCGTGTCTTTCTCCCTCTCTCTCTCTCGTCTCTGTTTCTCTCTCTCTCTCTATCGCTCTGTCTCTCTCTCTCTCTGTCTCTCTTCCCCTCTAACTCGCTCTCTCTCTCTGTCTCGCTCTGTCTCTCTCTGTCTCTCTCTGTCTTTCTGCCCATCTCTCTCTCTCTCCCATGGTCTCTGTTTCTCTCTATCTTTCCCTCTCAGTTTTTCTGTCTCTCTCTCTCTCCCTCTTACTCTGTCTCTCCCTCTATTTCTCTGTATATCTCCCTGTCTTTATCTCTATCTTTCCCTCTCTCTATCAATCTCTCTCTCTATCAATCTCTCTCTCTCTCTATCAATCTCTCTCTATCAATCTCTGTCTCTCTCTGTCATTCTCTCTCTTTGTCTCTCTCTCTCTTTGTCTCTCTCTCTCTGTCTCTCTTTCTCTTTCTCTGTCCCTCTCTCTCACTCTCTCTGTGTTTCTCTCTCTTTCTCTCTCTCGCTCTCTGTCTCTCTCTCTCTCTCTCTCTCTGCCTCTATCTCTCTCCCTCTGTCTATCTGTCTCTCTTTCACTCTCTCTCTGTGTCTTTCGCTCTCTCTCTCTGTCTTTCTCTCAGTCTCTGGATCTCTCTCTCTCTCACTCTGTTTCTCTCTCTATGTATTTCTCACTGTCTCTATCTCCGTCTTTCCCTCTCTATGAATCTCCCTCTCTGTCTCTCTGTCTCTCTCTCTCTCTCTCTCTCTCCTCTGTCTCTCTCTCTCTCTCTCTCTCACTCTGTCTCTCTCATTCTGTCTGTCTCTCTTTCTCTCTTTGCCTCTGTCTCTGTCTCCGTCTCTCTCTTTCTCTGTCTCTCTCTGTCTCTCTCTCTCTCTCCTCTGTCTCTCTCACTCTGTCTCTCTCATTCTGTCTGTCTCTCTTTCTCTCTTTGCCTCTGTCTCCGTCTCTCTCTTTCTCTGTCTCTCTCTCTCTCTCTCTCTCTGTTTGTCTCGCTCTGCCTGTCTCTCTCTCTCTGTCTGTCTCTCTCTCTCTGCGTCTTTCTCTCTCTCTGCCTCTGTCTCTCTCACCCTCTCTCTCTGAGTCTCTCTCTATCGCTCTCCGTCTCTCCGTCTCTCTCTGTCTCTCTCTCTCTGCATCTCTCTAAAAACGCTGCCTCTATCACTCTGTCTCTCTTGCTCCCTCTCTCTGTCTCTCTCGCTCTGTATTTTTCACTGTCTCTCTCACACTCTCTATCTCTCTCCATCTGCTTATCTTTGACTCTCTCTCTCTCTCTCTCTCTCTGTCTCTCTCTCTCTCTATCTCTCTCTCGCTCTCTCTATGTCTCCCTCTCTCTCTGTGCCTCTCTCCCTCTCTATATCTCTCTCTCTCTATCTGTGTCTATCTCTATCTTTCTCCCTCTCTCGCTCTCTGTCTCTCTCGGTCTCTCTCTCTCACACTATCTCTCTCTCTCTCTACTCGCTCTCCCTCTCCTTCTCTCCATCTCTGTCTCTCCATCTCTGTCTCTCTCTCTCGCGCTCTCACGTTCTGTCTCTCTGTCTCAATCTGTCTCTCTCTCTCTCTGTCTTTCTCTCTCTTTGTCTCTCACTTTCTCTCTGTCACTCTCTCTATCTGTCTCACTCTCTCACTCCCTGTCTCTCTCTATTTCTCACTCTCGCTCTGTCTCTCCCTCTCTCTCCCTCTCGATCTCCGTCTCTCTTTCTTTCTCTCTCTCTCTCTCTCTCTATCGCCCTATCTTTCTGTCTCTCTCTCTCTCTCACTCTCTCTCTGTTTCTCTCCTTCTCTCTCTCTATTTCTGTCTCTCTATCTCTCTGTCTTTCACTCTCTCTCTGTCTCTCACTCTGTCTCTCTCTCTCTCTCGCTCTCTGTCTCTCTCTTTCTCTGCCTGTCTCTCTGTCTCTCTGTTTTTCTCTCCATCTTTCCCTCTCTGTCCCTCTCTCCCTCTCGCTCTGTCACTCTCTCTCTGTATCTCTCCGTGTCTTAATCTCCATCTTTCCCTCTCACCTATCAATCTCTCTCTCTCTCTCTGTCTCTCTATCTGTCCTTCCCTCTCTCTATCTGTCGATCTCTCTCTATGTCTTTCTCTCTGTCTTTCTCTCTATCTCTCTCTCTCTGCCTGTCTCTCTGTCTCTCTCTCTCTTTCACTTTCTCCCTGTCTCTCTCTCTCTCTCTCTAGCTCTGTATTTTTCTCTGTCTATCTCTCTCTCGCTCTCTCATCTTCACTCTCTGAGTCTCTCTCTATCTCGCTTCATCTCTCCCTCTCGCTCTGTCTCTCTCTCTCTCTCTCTGTATCTCTCTATAATTCTGTCTCTCTGTCTCTCTCTGTCTGTCTGCCTATCTCTGTCTCTCTCTCTCTCTCTCACTCTCGCTCTGTCTCTCTCTCTCTCTGTATCTTTCCATGTCTTTATCTCCGTCTTTCCCTCTCTCGCTATCAATCTCTCTATCTCTGTCTCTTTTTCTGTCTCTCTCTGTCTCTCTCTCTCTCTCTCTCTATCTCTGTCTCTATCTCTCTCTGTCTCTGACTCTCTCTCTCAGTCTTTCTCTCTGTCTTTCTTTCGCTCTCTCTGTCTCTCTCTTTCTCTCTCCCTGCCCCTCCCTGTTCCTCTCGCTCTCTCTCTCTCTTCCTCACTCTGTCCCTCTCCCAGGGCAGGTACAGGGGGTTAGATAGAGAATAAAGCTCCCTCTACACTGTCCCATCAAACACTCCCAGGGCAGGTACAGGGGGTTAGATACAGAGTAAAGCTCCCTCTACACTGTCCCATCAAACACTCCCAGGGCAGGTACAGGGGGTTAGATACAGAGTAAAGCTCCCTCTACACTGTCCCCATCAAACACTCCCAGGGCAGGTACAGGGTGTTAGATACAGAGTAAAGCTCCATCTACACTGTCCCATCAAACACTCCCAGGGCAGGTACAGGGGGTTAGATACAGAGTAAAGCTCCCTCTACACTGTCCCATCAAACACTCCCAGGGCAGGTACAGGGGGTTAGATACAGAGTAAAGCTCCCTCTACACTGTCCCATCAAACACTCCCAGGGCAGGTACAGGGGGTTAGATACAGAGTAAAGCTCCCTCTACACTGTCCCATTAAACATTCCCAGGGCAGGTACAGCACGGGGTTAGATACAGAGTAAAGCTCCCTCTACACTGTCCCATCAAACACTCCCAGGGCAGGTACAGGGGGTTAGATACAGAGTAAAGCTCCCTCTACACTGTCCCATCAAACACTCCCAGGGCAGGTACAGGGGGTTAGATACGGAGTAAAGCTCCCTCTACACTGTCCCATCAAACACTCCCAGGACAGGTACAGGGGGTTAGATACGGAGTAAAGCTCCCTCTACACTGTCCCATCAAACACTCCCAGGGCAGGTACAGGGGGTTAGATACGGAGTAAAGCTCCCTCTACACTGTCCCATCAAACACTCCCAGGACAGGTACAGGGGGTTAGATACAGAGTAAAGCTCCCTCTACACTGTCCCATCAAACACTCCCAGGACAGGTACAGGGGGTTAGATACAGAGTAAAGCTCCCTCTACACTGTCCCATCAAACACTCCCAGGGCAGGTACAGCACGGGGTTAGATACGGAGATAAGAACATATGAAATAGGAGCAGGAGTAGGCCATATGGCCCCTCGAGCCTGCTCCACCATTTAATACGATCATGTCTGATCCGATCATGGACTCAGCTCCACTTCCCTGCCCGCTCCCTATAAACCCTTATCCCTTATCGGTTAAGGAACTGTCTATCTCTGTCTTAAATATATTCAATGTCCCGGCTTCCACAGCTCTCTGAGGCAGCGAGTTCCACAGATTTACAACCCTCTCTGTTTGTCTCTCTGTCTCACTCCCTCTATCTCCCTCTCCCAATCTCCCTCTCTCCAACTCTATCTCTCCCATTCTGTCTCGCTACCTCTCTCTCCCTCTGTCCCTGTCTGTCTCCCTCTCTCCCACTCTGTATCGCTTCATCGCTCTCTCTCTCGCTTTCTCTCTCTCTCTGTTTCTCTCCCTCTCTCTCTACCTCTCTCTCTCCCGCTCTCTCTCTATTGTTCTCTCCGTCTCTCTATCTCTCTCCGTCTCTCTCTGTCTCGCTCTCTCTCTCACACTGCATCCCTCCCTCTTTCTCCCCCCCTCTCTCTCTCTCTGTTCCTCCCTCTCTCTCTCAATCTCTGTCTCGCTTTCGCACTCTCTCACTATCTCTCTCTCTCGCTCTCTCTCTGTCTCTCTATCTCTCTGCCTCTCAATCCCTGTCTCTCTCTCGCGCTCTCACTTTCTGTCTCTCTCTCTCTGTCTCTCTCTGTCTCTTTCTCTCTCTGTCTTTCTCTCTCTCTGTTTCTCACTTTCTCTCTTATCTGTCTTTCTCTCTATCTCTCTCGGTCTCATGACCTGTCTCTCTCTCTCTCTCTCGCTCTGTCTCTGTCTCTCTCTCCCTCTCTATCTCCATCTCTCTTTCTCCTCTCTCTCTCTCTCTGTCTCTCTCTCTCTCCCTCTCTATCTCCGTCTCTCTCTCTCTGTCTCTCTCTCTCTGTCTCTCCCTGTCTCCCTCAGTCTCTCGGACTCTGTAACAAGAGACTTGGTATAAAATGGTCACCACGCATCTCGTAAAATGGCTGCTCAATCTCACACAAACTAATCCCACTGTCCCGCTCTCTCCCCATAGTCCTGTATCAATCTCCAAACTAATCCCACTGCCCTGCTCTCTCCCCACAGCCCTGTATCAATCCCCAAACTAATCCCACTGCCCCACTCTCTCCCCATAGTCCTGTATCAATCCCCAAACTAATCCCACTGCCCCGCTCTCTCCCCACAGCCCTGTATCAATCCCCAAACTAATCCCACTGCCCCACTCTCTCCCCATAGTCCTGTATCAATCCCTAAACTAATCCCACTACCCCGCTCTCTCCCCATATTCCTGAATCAATGTCCAAACTAATCCCACTGCCCCGCTCTCTCCCCACAGTCTTGTATCAATCCCCAAACTAATCCCACTGCCCCGCACTCTCCCCATAGTCCTGTATCAATCCCCAAACTAATCCCACTGCCCCGCTCTCTCCCCATAGTCCTTTATCAATCTCCAAACTAATCCCACTGCCCCGCTCTCTCCCCATAGCCCTGTATCAATCCCCAAACTAATCCCACTGTCCCGCTCTCTCCCCACAGCCCTGTATCAATCCCCAAACTAATCCCACTGCCCCGCTCTCTCCCCACAGCCCTGTATCAATCCCCAAACTAATCCCACTGCCCCGCTCTCTCCCCATAGTCCTGTATCAATCCCCAAACTAATCCCACTGCCCCGCTCTCTCCCCATAGTCCTGTATCAATCCTCAAACTAATCCCACTGCCCCGCTCTCTCCCCATAGTCCTGCATCAATCCCCAAACTAATCCCACTGTCCCGCTCTCTCCCCATAGTCCTGTATCAATCCCCAAACTAATCCCACTGCCCCGCTCTCTCCCATAGTCCTGTATCAATCGCCAAACTAATCCCACTGCCCCGCTCTCTCCCATACTCCTGTATCAATCCCAAAACTAATCCCACTGCCCCGCGCTCTCCCCATAGCCCTGTATCAATCCCCAAACTAATCCCACTGCCCCGCTCTCTCCCCATAGTCCTGTGTCAATCTCCAAACTAATCCCACTGCCCCGCTCTCTCCCCATAGCCCTGTATCAATCTCCAAACTAATCCCACTGCCCCGCTCTCTCCCCATAGCCCTGTATCAATCTCCAAACTAATCCCACTGCCCCGCTCTCTCCCCATAGTCCTGTGTCAATCTCCAAACTAATCCCACTGCCCCGCGCTCTCCCCATAGCCCTGTATCAATCTCCAAACTAATCCCACTGCCCCACTCTCTCCCCATAGTCCTGTATCAATCTCCAAACTAATCCCACTGTCCCGGTCTCTCCCAATAGTCCTGTATCAATCCACAAAGTAATCCCACTGCCCCGCTCTGTCCCCATAGTCCTGTATCAATCTCCAAACTAATCCCACTGTCCCGGTCTCTCCCAATAGTCCTGTATCAATCCCCAAACTAATCCCACTGCCCCGCTCTCTCCCCATAGTCCTGTATCAATCCCCAAACTAATCCCACTGCCCCGCTCTGTCCCCATAGTCCTGTATCAATCTCCAAACTAATCCCACTGCCCCACTCTCTCTCCATTGTCCTGTATCAATCCCCAAACTAATCCCAACTGCCCCGCTCTCTCCCCATAGTCCTGTATCAATCCCCAAACTAATCCCACTGCCCCGCTCTCTCTCCATATTCTTGTATCAATCCCCAAACTAATCCCACTGCCCCGCTCTCTCCCCATAGTCCTGTATCAATCTCCCAAACTAATCCCACTGCCCCATTCTCTCCCCATAGTCCTGTATCAATCCCCAAACTAATCCCACTGCCCCGCTCTCTCCCCATAGTCCTGTATCAATCTCCAAACTAATCTCACTGCCCCGCTCTCTCCCCATAGTCCTGTATCAATCCCCAAACTAATCTCACTGCCCCACTCTCTCCCCATAGCCTTGTATCAATCTCCAAACTAATCCCACTGCCCCGCTCTCTCCCCATAGTCCTGTATCAATCTCCAAACTAATCCCACTGCCCCTCTCTCCCCATCGTCCTGTATCAATCCCCAAACTAATCCCACTGCCCCGCTCTCTCCCCATCGTCCTGTATCAATCCCCAAACTAATCTCCCTGCCCCGCTCTCTCCCCATAGTCCTGTTTCAATCCGCAAACTAATCCCACTGCCCCGCACTCTCTCCATAGCCCTGTATCAATCCCCAAACTAATCCCACTGCCCCGCTCTCTCCCCATAGTCCTGTATCAATCCCCAAACTAATCCCACTGCCCCGCTCTCTCCCCATAGCCCTGTATCAATCCCCAAACTAATCCCACTGCCCCGCTCTCTCCCCGTAGTCCTGTTTCAATCCGCAAACAAATCCCACTGCCCCGCTCTCTCCACAGCGCCCTGTATCAATCCCAGAATCTATACAGAAAGAGAGACAGAGAGATAGAGAGAGACACACACATACGCAGTCTCTATCTCTCTCCCTCTCGCTCTCTCTCACTGTCTCTCTCTCTCTGTCTCTCTCACTCTCTCTCTCTCTGTTCCTCTCTTTCACTCTGTCCCTCTCTCTGTCTCGCCCTCTTTCTGTCGCTCTCTCTCTCACTGTCTCTCTGTCACTCTGTATCTCTCTCTCTCTCTCTGTCCCTCTGTTCCTCTCGCTCTCTCTCTCTCCCTCTCTTTCCCTCTCTCTGTCCTTCTCCCTATCTCCCTCTTTCTCTCTTGCTCTCTCTGTCTGTGCCTCTCTCTCTCTCTGTCCTACTCTCTCTATCTCTCTCTCTCTCTCTCTTTCCCTGTGTTTCTCTCTCTTTGTCTGTCTCTCTCCCTCTTTTTCCCTATCCCTCTCTCTCCATCCCCCTCTCTCTCTATCCCTCTCTGTCTCTTTCTGCCTCTCTCATCTGCATTTTTCCATCTCTCTCTGTTCTTCTCTCTGTCTCCCTCTCTCTCTTTAGATATATAACTCTCTCTCTCTGTCTATCTCACTCTCTCATTTTCTCTCTCTCTGTCTGTCTCTCTCTGTCTCTCTCTCTAGGTCTCTCTCACTCTCTCTCTCACTGTCTCTCTCACTCTCTCTCTCTCTGTCTCTCTCTCTCTGTCCCTCTCTCTCTATCACTCTCTATCCTCCTTGCTCTCTGACTGTTTCGCTCTACCTCTCTCTGACACTCTCTGTCTCTCTCTCATACTCACTCTCTCTGTCTCTCTCTCTGCCTCGTTCTCTCGCTTTGTCTCTCTCTCTGTCTTGTTCTCTCTGTCTCTCTCTCTCGCTCTGTCTCTCTCTCTCTCTCTCTCTCTCTCTCTCTCTGTCTCTCTCTCCCTATCTCTCTCTATCCCTCTCTCCCACTCTCTTGTCCCTTTCCATCTCTCTCTTTCTCTCTGTCACTCTGTCTGTCTCTCTCTCTTTCTCTGTCTCTGTCACTCTCTCTCTCTCTCTCTCTCTGTCCCTCTCTCTGTGTTTCTCTCTCTGTCTCTCTCTGTCTCTCTCCCACTCTCTCTCCTGTTTCTTTCCATCTCTCTCTCGCTCTATCTCCTCTATTTCTCTCTCTCTGTCTCTCTCTCTGATTGCCTTGCTTTGTCTCTCTCTCTCTCTATCTGTTTCTATCTCTCTCTCTCTCTCTATCTCTGTCTCTCTATCTGTCTCTCTCTCTCTGTATTTCTCCCTCTCTCTCTCTCTGTCTCTCTCCCTCTGTGTTTCTCCCTCTCTTTCTCTGACTCTCCCCCTCTCTCTCCATCCATCTCTCTTCCTATCCCGCTCTCTCTCTATCACTCTCCCTCTCTGTCTCTCCCTCTCTCTTTCTGTGTCTCTGAGTGTCTGTCTATCGCTCTCCTGTTTCTTTTCATCTCTTGCTATCTCTCTCTTTCTCTCTGTCCCCTCCACTGTCTCTCTGTGTCTCTCTCTCTCTCTGTCTCTCTCTCTCTGTCTCTCTCTCTGTCTCTCTCTCTCCATCACTCTCTCTCTATCCCTCTCTCTCTCTCTCTCTCTCTGTGTCTCATTCACTCTCTATCTCTCTCGCTGTATCTCTCCCTCAGTCTCTCTCTCTCTGTCTCTCTCTCAGTCTCCCTCTCTATCCCTCTCTCTATCCCTCTCTCTCACTCCCTCCCGCTCTCTCTCTGTCTCTCTCTCTCTTTTTGTGTCTCTGAGTTTCTCTCTGTCTCTCTGTGTCTCTCTCCTGTCTCTTTTCATCTCTTTCTCTCTCTCTGTCTCTCTTTCTCTCTCTCTGTCTCTCTCTCTCTCTCTGTCTCTCTCTCTCTCTGTCCCTCCCTCTGTTCTCCTCTCTCTCTCTCTCTCTGTCTCTCTCTCACTATTTCTGTCTCTCTCTCTCTCTCTCTCTCTCCCTATCTCTCTCTCTGACACTCTCTGCCTCTCTCTCTCTGTCTGTCACACTCACTCTCTCTGTCTCTCTCTCTCTCTCTCTCATTCACTCACTCTGTCTTCCTCTGTCTGTCTGTCTCTCTCTCTCTCTCTGTCTCACTCTCGCTCTCTGACTCTCTCTGTCTCTGTCTCTCTCTCTCTGAATCTCTCTACCTCTCTCTCTCGCTCCCTGACTGTCTCTCACTCTCTGCCTGTGTGTTTCTCTCTCTGACCATCTCTGTCTCTCTCTCTCTCTCTCTTCCTCTCTGTCTCTCTCTATCTGTCTCTCTCTCCCTGTCTCGGTGCCTCTCCCTCTCTGTCTTTCTCTCTCTGTATGTCTGTCACTTTATCTGTTTTTTTCTCCTTCCCTCTCTCTCTCTGTGTCTCTCTGAAGCTCTCCCAGAACCACAGTGACAATGCACACACCGATCTTCAGTCATCCATTTTACATTTGTTAATGGTCACCATTTGATGTTAACACTGGGAGATTGATTACAGAGACCGACTGCTCTCTAATTTAACGTGAGCTGCTTAAAGGTGTACCTGCCCTGGGAGTGTTTGATGGGACACTGTAGAGGGAGCTTTACTCTGTATCTAACCCCCTGTACCTGCCCTGGGAGTGTTTGATGGGACAGTGTAGAGGGAGCTTTACTCTGTATCTAACCCCCTGTACCTGCCCTGGGAGTGTTTGATGGGACAGTGTGGAGGGAGCTTTACTCTGTATCTAACCCCCTGTACGTGCCCTGGGACTGTTTGATGGGACAGTGCAGAGGGAGCTTTACTCTGTATCTAACCCCCTGTACCTGCCCTGGGAGTGTTTGATGGGACAGTGTAGAGGGAGCTTTACTCTGTATCTAACCCCCCGTACCTGCCCTGGAATGTGTGATGGGACAGTGTAGAGGGAGCTTTACTCTGTATCTAACCCCCTGTACCTGCCCTGGGAATGTTTGATGGGACAGTGTAGAGGGAGCTTTACTCTGTATCTAACCCTGTGCTGTACCTGCCCTGGGAGTGTTTGCTGGGACAGTGTAGAGGGAGCTTTACTCTGTATCTAACCCCCTGTACCTGCCCTGGGAGTGTTTGATGGGACAGTGTAGAGGGAGCTTTACTCTGTATCTAACCCCCTGTACCTGCCCTGGGAGTGTTTGCTGGGACAGTGTAGAGGGAGCTTTACTCTGTATCTAACCTCCTGTACCTGCCCTGGGAGTGTTTGATGGGACAGTGTAGAGGGAGCTTTACTCTGTATCTAACCCCCTGTACCTGCCCTGGGAGTGTTTGATGGGACAGTGTAGCGAGCGAGAGTGAGAGGGGAACAGACAGAGAGTGAAACTGACAGAGAGACAGGGAGACTGAACGAGAGAGCGAGAGAGAGGGTCTCTGTATCTAACCCCCTGTACCTGCCCAGGGAGGCTTGATGGGACAGTGTGGAGGGAGATTAAATGCCCAACTCTCTCTATCCCTCTCGCTTTCTCTCTGTCAGTCTCTCTCTCTGTCTGTTCCTCTCTCTCTCTCTCGCTCTCTGTTTCCGGGTCCCTGTCTCTCTCCCTCTCTGTATCTCTGTTCCTCTCTCTCTCGCTCTCTCTTTCAGTCTCCCTGTCTCTCTCCCTCTCTGTATCTCTGTTCCTCTCTCTCTCGCTCTCTGTTTCCTGGTCCCTGTCTCTCTCCCTCTCTGTATCTCTGTTCCTCTCTCTCTCGCTCTCTCTTTCAGTCTCCCTGTCTCTCTCCGTCTCTGTATCTCTGTTCCTCTCTCTCTCTCGCTCTCTGTCAGTCTCTCTGTCTCCCTCTCTCCATCTTGCTCCCTCACTCTCTCCCTCGCTCCCAATTTCTATCCATCTATCTCTCTTTCACTTTTTCCTCTGTCTGTGCTGCTGTCCATTTCCGATCTCTCTCTTTCTTTCCCTTTTCTGTAACACGCTCTCTCTATCCCAAATTCTCTCACTGCTTCTCCCTGTCCACCTCTCTTTTTCTGTCTCCCTGTCTCTCATTCCCATTCTGATGTGTCCTTGATTGAAAAGTACCCTGACATATTGCAGCCTGACTGTTTAAACCCACAGCAAGAAATCACATTTCTGGGACATTTTTGATTTGCTAACCATCCAATTGTGGCTTGGAATGTGTGGGCTAAATCTCGTTTCTCCATCTGAAAACTGGGAGTGTTTCAGATTGAGCAGTATATGGGATCAAAGGCTGATTCAGACAATGCTGCTTTGTGGAACGGTGTGATATCTTCACAGGGCAGGACATGGAGAAGTTTTGTTGGTTTGAATAAGGTGTAAATACGATTGTGTCGCCCCCTCACAGATACACAGGATTGAAGCTGTTTACCATCAATGCCCTGAAAGAATGAAATGGTTCAACAAGGTGTGACTGACTTCAAACTCTTCAAACACATGAAGGACCCAGAGATTGGGACCAATACACAAAGCCCCGAGCCCAGACAGGCAAACCAGGTTTGTTCACAGATCTCCCATTTTGGTTTAGATTTCAAAAATATACTTTATTATGCTCTCTCCCCATAGTCCTGTATCAATCCCCAAACTAATCCCACTGCCCCGCTCTCTCCCCATAGTCCTGTATCAATCTCCAAACTAATACCACTGCCCCGCTCTCTCCCCATAGTCCTGTATCAATCTCCAAACTAATACCACTGCCCCGCTCTCTCCCCATAGTCCTGTATCAATCCTCAAACTAATCCCACTGGCCCGCTCTCTCCCCATAGTCCTGTATCAATCCCCAAACTAATCCCACTGCCCCGCTCTCTCCCCATAGTCCTGTATCAATCCCCAAACTAATCCCACTGCCCCGCTCTCTCCCCATAGTCCTGTATCAATCCCCAAACTAATCCCACTGCCCCGCTCTCTCCCCATAGTCCTGTATCAATCCCCAAACTAATCCCACTGCCCCGCTCTCTCCCCATAGTCCTGTATCAATCCCCAAACTAATCCCGCTGCCCCGCTCTCTCCCCATAGTCCTGTATCAATCCCCAAACTAATCCCACTGCCCCGCTCTCTCCCCATAGTCCTGTATCAATCCCAAACTAATCACACTGCCCCGCTCTCTCCCCACAGTCCTGTATCAATCCCCAAACTAAACCCACTGCCCCGCTCTCTCCCCATAGTCCTGTATCAATCCCCAAACTAATCCCACTGCCCCGCTCTCTCCCCATAGTCCTGTATCAATCCCCAAACTAATCCCACTGTCCCGCTCTCTCCCCATAGTCCTGTATCAATCCCCAAACTAATCCCACTGCCCCGGTCTCTTCCCATAGTCCTGTATCAATCCCCAAACTAATCCCACTGCCCCGCTCTCTCCCCATAGTCCTGTATCAATCCTCAAACGAATCCCACTGCCCCGCTCTCTCCCTATAGTCCTGTATCAATCCTCAAACTAATCCCACTGCCCCGCACTCTCCCCATAGCCCTGTATCAATCCCCAAACTAATCCCACTGCCCCGCTCTCTCCCCATAGTCCTGTATCAATCCCCAAACTAATCCCACTGCGCCACTCTCTCCCCATACCCCTGTACCAATCCCCAAACTAATCCCACTGCCCCGCTCTCTCCCCATAGTCCAGTATCAATCCCCAAACTAATCCCACTGCCCCGCTCTCTCTCCATAGTTCTGTATCAATCCTCAAACTAATCCCACTGCCCCGCTCTCTCCCCATAGTCCTGTATCAATCCCCAAACTAATCCCACTGCCCCGCTCTCTCCCCATAGTCCTGTATCAATCTCCAAACTAATCCCACTGCCCCGCTCTCTCCCCATAGTCCTGTATCAATCCCCAAACTAATCCCACTGCCCCGCTCTCTCCCCATAGTCCTGTATCAATCCTCAAACTAATCCCACTGCCCCGCTCTCTCCCCATAGTCCTGTATCAATCCCAAACTAATCACACTGCCCCGCTCTCTCCTCATAGTCCTGTATCAATCCCCAAACTAATCCCACTGCCCCGCTCTCTCCCCATAGTCCTGTATCAATCCCCAAACTAATCCCACTGCCCCGCTCTCTCCCCATAGTCCTGTATCAATCCCAAACTAATCACACTGCCCCGCTCTCTCCCCATAGTCCTGTATCAATCCCCAAACTAATCCCACTGTCCCGCTCTCTCCTCATAGCCCTGTATCGATCCCAAACTAATCCCACTGCCCCGGTCTCTTCCCATAGTCCTGTATCAATCCCCAAACTAATCCCACTGCCCCGCTCTCTCCCCATAGTCCTGTATCAATCCTCAAACGAATCCCACTGCCCCGCTCTCTCCCTATAGTCCTGTATCAATCCTCAAACTAATCCCACTGCCCCGCTCTCTCCCCATAGTCCTGTATCAATCCCCAAACTAATCCCACTGCCCCGCTCTCTCCCCATAGTCCTGTATCAATCCCCAAACTAATCCCACTGCCCCGCTCTCTCCCCATAGTCCTGTATCAATCCCCAAACTAATCCCACTGCGCCACTCTCTCCCCATACCCCTGTACCAATCCCCAAACTAATCCCACTGCCCCGCTCTCTCCCCATAGTCCAGTATCAATCCCTAAACTAATCCCACTGCCCCGCTCTCTCCCCATAGTCCTGTATCAATCCTCAAACTAATCCCACTGCCCCGCTCTCTCCCCATAGTCCTGTATCAATCCCCAAACTAATCCCACTGCCCCGCTCTCTCCCCATAGTCCTGTATCAATCCCCAAACTAATCCCACTGCCCCACTCTCTCCCCATACCCCTGTACCAATCCCCAAACTAATCCCACAGCACCGCGCTCTCCCCATCGTCCTGTATCAATCCCCAAACTAATCCCACTGCCCCGCTCTCTCCCCATAGTCCTGTATCAATCCCCAAACTAATCCCACTGCCCCGCTCTCTCCCCATGGTCCTGTATCAATCCCCAAACTAATCCCACTGCTCCGCTCTCTCCCCATAGTCCTGTATCAATCCCCAAACTAATCCCACTGCCCCGCTCTCTCCCCATAGCCCTGCATCAATCCCCAAACTAATCCCACTGCCCCGCTCTCTCCCCATAGTCCTGTATCAATCCCCAAACTAATCCCACTGTCCCGCTCTCTTCCCATAGTACTGTATCAATCCCCAAACTAATCCCACTGCCCCGCTCTCTCCCCATAGTCCTTTATCAATCCCCAAACTAATCCCACTGCCTCGCTCTCTTCCCGTAGTCCTGTATCAATCCCCAAACTAATCCCATTGCCCCGCTCTCTCCCCATAGCCCTGTATCAATCCCCAAACTAATCCCACTGCCCCGCTCTCTCCCCATAGTCCTGTATCAATCCTCAAACTAATCCCACTGCCCCGCTCTCTCCCCATAGTCCTGTATCAATCCCCAAACTAATCCCACTGCCCCGCTCTCTCCCCATAGTCCTGTATCAATCCCCAAACTAATCCCACTGCCCCGCTCTCTCCCCATAGTCCTGTATCAATCCCCAAACTAATCCCACTGCCCCGCTCTCTCCTCATAGTCCTGCATCAATCCCCAAACTAATCCCACTGCCCCGCTCTCTCCCCATAGTCCTGTATCAATCCCCAAACTAATCCCACTGCCTCGCTCTCTCCCCATAGTCGTGTATCAATATCCAAACTAATCCCACTGCCCCGCTCTCTCCCCATAGTCCTGTATCAATCTCCAAACTAATCCCACTGCCCCGCTCTCTCCCCATAGCCCTGTATCAATCCCCAAACTAATCCCACTGCCCCGCTCTCTCCCCATAGTCCTGTATCAATCCCCAAACTAATCCCACTGCCCCGCTCTCTCCCCATAGTCATGTATCAATCCCCAAACTAATCCCACTGCCCCGCTCTCTCCCCATAGTCCTGTATCAATCCCCAAACTAATCCCACTGCCCCGCTCTCTCCCTATAGTCCTGTATCAATTCCCAAACTAATCCCACTGCCCCGCTCTCTACCCATACTCCTGTATCAATCCCCAAACTCATCCCACTGCCCCGCTCTCTCCCCATAGTCCTGCATGAATCCCCAAACTAATCCCACTGCCCCGCTCTCTCCCCATAGCCCTGTATCAATCCCAAACTAATCCCACTGCCCCGCTCTCTCCCCATAGCCCTGTATCAATCCCCAAACTAATCCCACTGCCCCGCTCTCTCCCCACAGCCCTGTATCAATCCCCAAACTAATCCCACTGCCCCGCTCTCTCCTCATAGCCCTGTATCGATCCCAAACTAATCCCACTGCCCCGCTCTCTCCCCATAGCCCTGTATCAATCCCCAAACTAATCCCACTGCCCCGCTCTCTCTCCATAGTCCTGTATCAATCTCCAAACTAATCCCACAGCCCCGCTCTCTCCCCATAGTCCTGTATCAATCCCCAAACTAATCCCACTGCGCCACTCTCTCCCCATACCCCTGTACCAATCCCCAAACTAATCCCACTGCCCCGCTCTCTCCCCATAGTCCTGTATCAATCTCCAAACTAATCCCACTGCCCCGCTCTCTCCCCATAGTCCAGTATCAATCCCCAAACTAATCCCACTGCCCCGCTCTCTCCCCATAGTCCTGTATCAATCCTCAAACTAATCCCACTGCCCCGCTCTCTCCCCATAGTCCTGTATCAATCCCCAAACTAATCCCACTGCCCCGCTCTCTCCCTATAGTCCTGTATCAATCCCCAAACTAATCCCACTGCCCCGCTCTCTCCCCATAGTCCTGCATCAATCCCCAAACTAATCCCACTGCCCCGCTCTCTCCCCATAGCCCTGTATCAATCCCAAACTAATCCCACTGCCCCGCTCTCTCCCCATAGTCCTGTATCAATCCCCAAACTAATCCCACTGCCCCGCTCTCTCCCCATCGTCCTGTATCAATCCCCAAACAAATCCCACTGCCCCGCTCTCTCCTCATAGTCCTGTATCAATCCCCAAACTAATCCCACTGCCCCGCTCTCTCCCTATAGTCCTGTATCAATCCTCAAACTTATCCCACTGCCCTGCTCTCTCCCCATAGTCCTGTATCAATCCCCAAACTAATCCCACTGCCCCGCTCTCTCCCCATAGTCCTGTATCAATCCCCAAACTAATCCCACTGCCCCGCTCTCTCCCCATAGTCCTGTATCAATCCTCAAACTAATCCCACTGCCCCGCTCTCTCCCCATAGTCCTGTATCAATCCCCAAACTAATCCCACTGCCCCGCTCTCTCCCCATAGTCCTGTATCAATCCCCAAACTAATCCCACTGCCCGGCTCTCTCCCCATGGTCCTGTATCAATCCCCAAACTAATCCCACTGCCCCGCTCTCTCCCCATAGTCCTGTATCAATCCCCAAACTAATCCCACTGCCCCGCTCTCTCCGCATAGCCCTGTATCAATCCCCAAACTAATCCCACTGCCCCGCTCTCTCCCCATAGTCCTGTATCAATCCCCAAACTAATCCCACTGCCCCGCTCTCTCCCTATAGTCCTGTATCAATTCCCAAACTAATCCCATTGCCCCGCTCTCTACCCATACTCCTGTATCAATCCCCAAACTAATCCCACTGCCCTGCTCTCTCCCCATAGTCCTGCATCAATCCCCAAACTAATCCCACTGCCCCGCTCTCTCCCCATAGCCCTGTATCAATCCCAAACTAATCCCAGTGCCCCGCTCTCTCCCCAGAGTCCTGTATCAATCCCCAAACTAATCCCACTGCCCCGCTCTCTCCCCATAGTCCTGTATCAATCCCCAAACTAATCCCACTGTCCCGCTCTCTTCCCATAGTCCTGTATCAATCCCCAAACTAATCCCACTGTCCCGCTCTCTTCCCATAGTCCTGTATCAATCCCCAAACTAATCCCACTGTCCCGCTCTCTCCCCATAGTCCTGTATCAATCCCCAAACTAATCCCACTGTCCCGCTCTCTCCCCATATTCCTTTATCAATCCCCAAACTAATCCCACTGCCTCGCTCTCGCCCCGTAGTCCTGTATCAATCCCCAAACTAATCCCATTGCCCCGCTCTCTCCCCATAGCCCTGTATCAATCCCCAAACTAATCCCACTGCCCCGCTCTCTCCCCATAGTCCTGTATCAATCCCCAAACTAATCCCACTGCCCCGCTCTCTCCCCATAGTCCTGTATCAATCCCCAAACTAATCCCACTGCCCCTCTCTCTCCCTATAGTCCTGTATCAATTCCCAAACTAATCCCACTGCCCCGCTCTCTATCCATACTCCTGTATCAATCCCCAAACTCATCCCACTGCCCCGCTCTCTCCCCATAGTCCTGCATGAATCCCCAAACTAATCCCACTGCCCCGCTCTCTATCCATACTCCTGTATCAATCCCCAAACTAATCCCACTGCCCCGCTCTCTCCCCATAGCCCTGTATCAATCCCAAACTAATCCCACTGCCCCGCTCTCTCCCCATAGCCCTGTATCAATCCCCAAGCTAATCCCACTGCCCCGCTCTCTCCCCATAGTCCTGTATCAATCCCCAAACTAATCCCACTGCCCCGCTCTCTCCCCATAGTCCTGTATCAATCCCCAAACTAATCCCACTGCCCCGCTCTCTCCCCATAGCCCTGTATCAATCCCCAAACTAATCCCACTGCCCCGCTCTCTCCCCATAGTCCTGTATCAATCCCCAAACCAATCCCACTGCCCCGCTCTCTCCCCATAGTCCTGTATCAATCCCAAACTAATCACACTGCCCTGCTCTCTCCCCATAGTCCTGTATCAATCCCCAAACTAATCCCACTGCCCCGCTCTCTCCCCATAGTCCTGTATCAATCCCCAAACTAATCCCACTGCCCCGCTCTCTCCCCATAGTCCTGTATCAATCCCCAAACTAATCCCACTGTCCCGCTCTCTCCCCATAGTCCTGTATCAATCCCCAAACTAATCCCACTGCCCCGCTCTCTACCCATAGTCCTGCATCAATCCTCAAACTAATCCCACTGCCCCGCTCTCTCCCCACAGCCCTGTATCAATCCCCAAACTAATCCCACTGCCCCGCTCTCTCCCCATAGTCCTGTATCAATCCCCAAACTAATCCCACTGCCCCGCTCTCTCCCCACAGCCCTGTATCAATCCCCAAACTAATCCCACTGCCCCGCTCTCTCCCCATAGTCCTGCATCAATCCTCAAACTAATCCCACTGCCCCGCTCTCTCACCATAGTCCTGCATCAATCCCCAAACTAATCCCACTGCCCCGCTCTCTCCCCATAGCCCTGTATCAATCCCAAACTAATCCCACTGCCCCGCTCTCTCCCCATAGCCCTGTATCAATCCCCAAGCTAATCCCACTGCCCCGCTCTCTCCCCATAGTCCTGTATCAATCCCCAAACTAATCCCACTGCCCCGCTCTCTCCCCATAGTCCTGTATCAATCCCCAAACTAATCCCACTGCCCCGCTCTCTCCCCATAGCCCTGTATCAATCCCCAAACTAATCCCACTGCCCCGCTCTCTCCCCATAGTCCTGTATCAATCCCCAAACCAATCCCACTGCCCCGCTCTCTCCCCATAGTCCTGTATCAATCCCAAACTAATCACACTGCCCTGCTCTCTCCCCATAGTCCTGTATCAATCCCCAAACTAATCCCACTGCCCCGCTCTCTCCCCATAGTCCTGTATCAATCCCCAAACTAATCCCACTGCCCCGCTCTCTCCCCATAGTCCTGTATCAATCCCCAAACTAATCCCACTGTCCCGCTCTCTCCCCATAGTCCTGTATCAATCCCCAAACTAATCCCACTGCCCCGCTCTCTACCCATAGTCCTGCATCAATCCTCAAACTAATCCCACTGCCCCGCTCTCTCCCCACAGCCCTGTATCAATCCCCAAACTAATCCCACTGCCCCGCTCTCTCCCCATAGTCCTGTATCAATCCCCAAACTAATCCCACTGCCCCGCTCTCTCCCCACAGCCCTGTATCAATCCCCAAACTAATCCCACTGCCCCGCTCTCTCCCCATAGTCCTGCATCAATCCTCAAACTAATCCCACTGCCCCGCTCTCTCACCATAGTCCTGCATCAATCCCCAAACTAATCCCACTGCCCCGCTCTCTCCCCATAGTCTTGTATCAATCCCCAAACTAATCCCACTGTCCCGCTCTCTCCTCATAGCCCTGTATCGATCCCAAACTAATCCTACTGCCCCGGTCTCTTCCCATAGTCCTGTATCAATCCCCAAACTAATCCCACTGCCCCGCTCTCTCCCCATAGTCCTGTATCAATCCTCAAACTAATCCCACTGCCCCGCACTCTCCCCATAGTCCTGTATCAATCCCGAAACTAATCCCACTGCCCCGCTCTCTCCCTATAGCCCTGTATCAATCCCCAAACTAATCCCACTGCCCCGCTCTCTCCCCATAGTCCTGTATCAATCCCCAAACTAATCCCACTGCGCCACTCTCTCCCCATACCCCTGTATCAATCCTCAAACTAATCCCACTGCCCCGCTCTCTCCCCATAGTCCTGTATCAATTCCCAAACTAATCCCACTGTCCCGCTCTCTACCCATGCTCCTGTATCAATCCCCAAA
Source organism: Pristiophorus japonicus (assembly GCF_044704955.1). Classification (NCBI taxonomy): domain Eukaryota; kingdom Metazoa; phylum Chordata; class Chondrichthyes; family Pristiophoridae; genus Pristiophorus; species Pristiophorus japonicus. The sequence continues at coordinate 437,517 of NW_027254364.1, forward strand.
CTAATCCCACTGCCCCGCTCTCTCCCCATAGTCCTGCATCAATCCCCAAACTAATCCCACTGCCCCGCTCTCTCCCCATAGCCCTGTATCAATCCCAAACTAATCCCACTGCCCCGCTCTCTCCCCATAGTCCTGTATCAATCCCCAAACTAATCCCACTGCCCCGCTCTCTCCCCATAGTCCTGTATCAATCCCCAAACTAATCCCACTGTCCTGCTCTCTTCCCATAGTCCTGTATCAATCCCCAAACTAATCCCACTGTCCCGCTCTCTTCCCATAGTCCTGTATCAATCCCCAAACTAATCCCACTGCCCCACTCTCTCCCCATAGTCCTGTATCAATCCCCAAACTAATCCCACTGCCCCACTCTCTCCCCATAGTCCTGTATCAATCCCCAAACTAATCCCACTGCCCCGCTCTCTCCCCATAGTCCTGTATCGATCTCCAAACTAATCCCACTGACCCGCTCTCTCCCCATAGTCCTGTATCAATCCCCAAACTAATCCCACTGCCCCGCTCTCTCCCCATAGTCCTGTATCAATCCCAGAATCGATACAGAAAGTGAGACAGACAGAGAGAGAGAGAGACACACACACACTCTCTCTCTCTCCCTCTCGCTCTCTCTCACTGTCTCTCTCTCTGTCTCTCTCACTCTCTCTGTTCCTCTCTTTCACTCTGTCCCTCTCTCTGTCTCGCCCTATTTGTGACTCTCTCTCTCTCTCTCTCTGTCTCTCTCTCTCTCACACTGTATCTCTCTTTCTCGCTCTTTCTCTCTCTCTGTCCCTCTCTCTGTTCCTCTCGCTCTCTCTCTCTCTCCCTCTCTCTTTCCCTCTCTCTGTCCTTCTACCTATCTCCCTCTCTCTCTCTGTGCCTCTCTCTCTCTCCGTCCTACAATCTCTATCTCTCTGTCTCTCTCTCTCTCTCTCTCTTTCCCTGTGTTTCTCTCTCTCTTTCTGTCTCTCTCCCTCTTTCTCCCTATCCCTCTCTCTCTCTATCCCCCTCTCTCTCTATCCCTCTCTTTCTCTCTCTGTCTCTCTCTCCTGCATTTTTCCATCACTCTCTCTCTCTGTCCGTCTCTCTGTCTCCCTCTCTCTATATATATATATAACTCTCTGTCTCTATCTCTCTCTCTCTATCTCTCTCACTCTCTCATTTTCTCACTCTCTGTCCAACTCTCTCTGTCTCTATCTCTCTGTCTCTCTCTCTCTCTTTATCTGTTTCTCGCACTCTCTCTCTCTCTCTCTCTGTCTCTCTCTCTATCTGTGTCTCTGAGTTTCTCTCTCTGTCTCTCTCCTGTCTCTTTCCATCTTTCTCTCTCTCGCTCTGTCTCTCTCTCTATCTCTCTCTCACTGCCTCTCTCACTCTCTCTCTCTATCTATCTGTCTCTCTTTCTGTCGTCTCTCTCTCTCTGTCCCTCTCTCCCTATCTCTCTCTATCCCCCTTTCTCTCTGTCTGTTTCACTCTACCTCTCTCTGACACTCTCTGTCTCTCTCTGTCTCTCAGTCACACTCACTCTCTCTGTCTCTCTCTCTGCCTCGTTCTCTCGCTCTGTCTCTCTCTCTGACTTGTTCTCTCTGTCTCTCTCTCTCGCTCTGTCTTTCTCCTTCTCTCTCTGTCTCTCTCTCTCGCTCTGTCTCTCTCCTTCTCTCTCTCTCTGTCTCATTCCCTCTCTGTCTCTCTCTTCCTATCTCTCTCTATCCCTCTCTCCCACTCTCCTGTCTCTTTCCATCTCTCTCTGTCTCTCTATCTGTCTGTCTCTCTCTCTTTCTCTGTCTCTGTCACTCTCTCTCTCTCCCTCTCTCTGTCCCTCTCTCTGTGTTTCTCTCTCTGTCTCTCTCCCTCTCTCTCTCCTGTCTCTTTCCATCTCTCTCTCATTCTATCTCCCTTTTTCTTTCTCTCTCTCTGTCTCTCTCTCTCTGACAGCCTCGCTCAGTCTCTCTCTCGCTCTATCTGTTTCTATCTCTCTGTCTCTCGCTCTCTTTCTCTCTCCCTCTATCTCTGTCTCTCTATCTGTCTCTCTCTCTGTGTTTCTCCCTCTCTTTCTCTGTCTCTCCCCCTCTCTCAACATCCGTCTCTCTTCCTATCCCTCTCTCTCTCTATCACTCTCGCTCTCTGTCTCCCTCTCTCTCTCTCCTGTTTCTTTCCATCTCTTGCTCTCTCTTTCTTTCTCTCTGTCCCCCCCACGCTCTCTCTCTCTCTGTCTCTCTATCTCTCTCTGCCTTTCTCTCTGTCTGTCTCTCTCTCTATCTGTCTCATTCACTCCCTATCTCTCTCTCTCTGACTCTCTGTCTCTCTCTCTCTCTGTCTCTCTCTCTATCCCTCTCTCTCTATCCCTCTCTCTCACTCCCTCTCTCTCACTCTCTGTTTCTCTCTATCTGTGTCTCTGAGTTTCGCTCTGTCTCTCTGTATCTCTCTCCTGTCTCTTTCCACCTCTTTCTCTCTCTCGGTCTCTCTTTCTCTCTCACTGTCTCTCTCTCTCTGTCCCTCCCTCTGTTCCCCGCTCTCTCTCTCTGTGTCTCTCACTATTTCTGTCTCTCTCACTCTCTCACTCTCCCTATCTCTCTCTATCCCTCTCTCTCTGTCTGTCTGTCTCTCTCGCTCTCTCTGACACTCTCTGCCTCTCTCTCTCTCTCTGTCACACTCACTCTCTCTGTCTCTCTCTCTCTCTCTCTATGTCTGTCTTTCTTTCTCTCTCTGACTCTCCCTGTCTCTCTCTCTCTCTCTCCCTTTCTGTCTCTCACTCTGTGTGTGTGTCTCGCTCTCTCTCTCTGACCCTCTCTGTCTCTCTGTCTCTCTCTAACTCTATCTGTCTCTCTCTCTCTCTTCGTCTCTGTCTCTCTCTCAGTCTCTCTCTCTCCCTGTCTAAGTGTCTCTCTCTCTCTGTCTCTCTCACTCTCCCTCTCTCTGTTCCTCTCTTTCACTCTGTCCCTCTCTCTGTCTCGCCCTCTTTCTGTCTCACTCTCTCTCTCTCTCTGTCTCTCTCTCTCACTCTGTATCTCTCTTTCTCGCTCTTTCTCTCTCTCTTTCCCTCTCTCTGTTCCTCTCGCTCTCTCTCTCTCTCTTTCCCTCTCTGTGTCCTTCTCCCTATCTCCCTCTCTCTCTCTGTGCCTCTCTCTCTCTGTCCTACAATCTCTATCTCTCTGTCTCTCTCTCTCTCTCTCTCTCTCTTTCCCTGTGTTTCTCTCTTTCTTTCTGTCTCTCTCCCTCTTTCTCCCTATCCCTCTCTCTCTCTATCCCCCTCTCTCTCTATCCCTCTCTTTCTCTCTCTGTCTGGCTCTCCTGCATTTTTCCATCTCTCTCTCTCTCTGTCCCTCTCTCTGTCTCCCTCTCTCTCTATATATATATATATAACTCTCTGTCTCTATCTCTCTCTCTCTATCTCTCTCACTCTCTCATTTTCTCTCTCTCTGTCTATCTCTCTCTGTCTCTAACTCTCTGTCTCTGTCTCTCTCTCTCTCTTTCCCCGTTTCTTGCTCTCTCTCTCTGTCTCTCTGTCTCTCTCACTCACTCATTTTCTCTCTCTCTGTCTGTCTCTCTCTGTCTCTCCCCTGTCTCTTTCCATCTTTCTCTCTCTCGCTCTGTCTCTCTGTCTCTCTCTCTATCTCTCTCTCTCACTGTCTCTCTCACTCTCTCTCTCTATCTATCTGTCTCTCTTTCTGTCGTCTCTCTCTCTCTCTGTCCCTCTCTCCCTATCTCTCTCTATCCCCTTTTCTCTCTGTCTGTTTCACTCTACCTCTCTCTGACACTCTCTGTCTCTCTCTGTCTCTCAGTCACACTCACTCTCTCTGTCTCTCTCTCTGTCTCTCTCTCTCACTCTGTCTTTCTCCTTCTCTCTCTGTCTCTCTCTCTCACTCTGTCTCTCTCCTTCTCTCTCTCTCTGTCTCACCCCCTCTCTGTCTCTCTCTTCCTATCTCTCTCTATCCCTCTCTCCCACTCTCCTGTCTCTTTCCATCTCTCTCTTTCTCTCTGTCTCTATCTGTCTGTCTCTCTCTCTCTCTCTGTCTCTCTCTCTCTGTGTCTCTGAGTTTCTCTCTGTCTCTCTGTATCTCTCTCCTGTCTCTTTTCATCTCTTTCTCTCTCTCGGTCTCTCTTTCTCTCTCACTGTCTCTCTCTCTCTGTCCCTCCCTCTGTTCCCCGCTCTCTCTCTCTGTCTCTCTCACTATTTCTGTCTCTCTCTCTCTCTCACTCTCCCTATCTCTCTCTATCCCTCTCTCTCTGTCTGTCTGTCTCTCTCCCCCTCTCTCTGACACTCTCTGCCTCTCTCTCTCTCTCTGTCACACTCACTCTCTCTGTCTCTCTCTCTCTCCCTCTCTGTCTTTCTTTCTCTCTCTGACTCTCTCTGTCTCTCTCTCTCTCTCTCCCTTTCTGTCTCTCACTCTCTGTGTGTGTCTCGCTCTCTCTCTCTGACCCTCTCTGTCTCTCTGTCTCTCTCTCTCTGACTCTATCTGTCTCTCTCTCTCTTCCTCTCTGTCTCTCACTCAGTCTCTCTCTCCCTGTCGAAGTGTCTCTCCCTCTCTGTATCTCTCTGTCTGTATGTCTATCAATCCCTAAACTAATCCCACTGCCCTGCTCTCTCCCCATAGTCCTGTATCAGTCCCCAAACTAATCCCACTGCCCCGCTCTCTCCCCATAGTCCTGTATCAGTCCCCAAACTAATCCCACTGCCCCGCTCTCTCCCCATAGTCCTGTATCAATCCCCAAACTAATCCCACTGCCCCGCTCTCTCCCCATAGTCCAGTATCAATCTCCAAACTAATCCCACTGCCCCGCTCTCTCCCCATAGTCCTGTATCAATCCCAGAATCGATACAGAATGTTAGACAGAGAGAGAGAGAGAGACACACACACACACACTCTCTCTCTCCCTCTCGCTCTCTCTCACTGTCTCTCTCTCTGTCTCTCTCACTCTCCCTCTCTCTGTTCCTCTCTTTCACTCTGTCCCTCTCTCTGTCTCGCCCTCTTTCTGTCTCACTCTCTCTCTCTCTCTGTCTCTCTCTCTCACTCTGTATCTCTCTTTCTCGCTCTTTCTCTCTCTCTTTCCCTCTCTCTGTTCCTCTCGCTCTCTCTCTCTCTCTTTCCCTCTCTGTGTCCTTCTCCCTATCTCCCTCTCTCTCTCTGTGCCTCTCTCTCTCTGTCCTACAATCTCTATCTCTCTGTCTCTCTCTCTCTCTCTCTCTCTCTCTTTCCCTGTGTTTCTCTCTTTCTTTCTGTCTCTCTCCCTCTTTCTCCCTATCCCTCTCTCTCTCTATCCCCCTCTCTCTCTATCCCTCTCTTTCTCTCTCTGTCTGGCTCTCCTGCATTTTTCCATCTCTCTCTCTCTCTGTCCCTCTCTCTGTCTCCCTCTCTCTCTATATATATATATATAACTCTCTGTCTCTATCTCTCTCTCTCTATCTCTCTCACTCTCTCATTTTCTCTCTCTCTGTCTATCTCTCTCTGTCTCTAACTCTCTGTCTCTCTGTCTCTCTCTCTCTCTTTCCCCGTTTCTTGCTCTCTCTCTCTGTCTCTCTGTCTCTCTCACTCACTCATTTTCTCTCTCTCTGTCTGTCTCTCTCTGTCTCTCCCCTGTCTCTTTCCATCTTTCTCTCTCTCGCTCTGTCTCTCTCTCTATCTCTCTCTCACTGTCTCTCTCACTCTCTCTCTCTATCTATCTGTCTCTCTTTCTGTCGTCTCTCTCTCTCTGTCCCTCTCTCCCTATCTCTCTCTATCCCCTTTTCTCTCTGTCTGTTTCACTCTACCTCTCTCTGACACTCTCTGTCTCTCTCTGTCTCTCAGTCACACTCACTCTCTCTGTCTCTCTCTCTGTCTCTCTCTCTCGCTCTGTATTTCTCCTTCTCTCTCTGTCTCTCTCTCTCACTCTGTCTCTCTCCTTCTCTCTCTCTCTGTCTCACCCCCTCTCTGTCTCTCTCTTCCTATCTCTCTCTATCCCTCTCTCCCACTCTCCTGTCTCTTTCCATCTCTCTCTTTCTCTCTGTCTCTATCTGTCTGTCTCTCTCTCTCTCTCTGTCTCTCTCTCTCTGTGTCTCTGAGTTTCTCTCTGTCTCTCTGTATCTCTCTCCTGTCTCTTTTCATCTCTTTCTCTCTCTCGGTCTCTCTTTCTCTCTCACTGTCTCTCTCTCTCTGTCCCTCCCTCTGTTCCCCGCTCTCTCTCTCTGTCTCTCTCACTATTTCTGTCTCTCTCTCTCTCTCACTCTCCCTATCTCTCTCTATCCCTCTCTCTCTGTCTGCCTGTCTCTCTCCCCCTCTCTCTGACACTCTCTGCCTCTCTCTCTCTCTCTCTGTCACACTCACTCTCTCTGTCTCTCTCTCTCTCCCTCTCTGTCTTTCTTTCTCTCTCTGACTCTCTCTGTCTCTCTCTCTCTCTCTCCCTTTCTGTCTCTCACTCTCTGTGTGTGTCTCGCTCTCTCTCTCTGACCCTCTCTGTCTCTCTGTCTCTCTCTCTCTGACTCTATCTGTCTCTCTCTCTCTTCCTCTCTGTCTCTCACTCAGTCTCTCTCTCCCTGTCTAAGTGTCTCTCCCTCTCTGTATCTCTCTGTCTGTATGTCTATCAATCCCTAAACTAATCCCACTGCCCTGCTCTCTCCCCATAGCCCTGTATCAATCCCTAAACTAATCCCACTGCCCCGCTCTCTCCCCATAGTCCTGTATCAATCCCCAAACTAATCCCACTGCCCCGCTCTCTCCCCATCGTCCTGTATCAATCCCCAAACTAATCCCACTGCCCCGCTCTCTCCCCATAGTCCTGTATCAATCCCCAAACTAATCCCACTGCCCCACTCTCTCCCCATAGTCCTGTATCAATCCCCAAACTAATCCCACTGCCCCGCTCTCTCCCCATAGTCCTGTATCAATCCCCAAACTAATCCCACTGCCCCGCTCTCTCCCCATAGTCCTGTATCAATCCCCAAACTAATCCCACTGCCCCGCTCTCTCCCCATAGTCCTGTATCAATCCCCAAACTAATCCCACTGCCCCGCTCTCTCCCCATAGTCCTGTATCAATCTCCAAACGAGCTCTCTCTCTGTCTCTCTCTGTCTCTCTCTCTCTCTCTGTCTCTCTGTCTCACTCTATCGCTCTCTCTGTCTCTCTCTGTCTCTGTCTCCCTCTCTCTGTCTCTAGCTCTCTGTCTCTAGCTCTCTGTCTGTCTCTTTCTATCTCACTCTCTCTCTCTGTCTCACTCGTTCTGTCTCTCTCTCTCTCTCTCTCTCTGTACCTGTCTCTCGCTCCCTCTCTCTCTCTCTCTCACTTTCTTGGTCTTTCTGTCTCTCCCTGTCTGTCTCTGTCTTTTCCCCTCTCGCTCTCTCTCTCTGTCTGTGCTTCTCTCTCTCTCTAACAATCTCTGTCTCTCTCTGACTATCTGCTTCTGTCTCTCTCTCTCACTGTCTCTCTGTCTCTCTCTCTCTCTCTCTGTCACCCTCTCTTTCTCTCTCTCTCACTCTCTCTCTCACTGTGTTTCTCTCTCTCTATCTCTATTTCTGTGTTTCT
>NW_027254364.1:447500-452500 GCF_044704955.1 Pristiophorus japonicus
GTCTGTCTGCCTTTCTCCCTCTCTCTTTCTCTCTCTCTCGCTCTCTGTCTCTCTCTCTCTCTCGGTCTCTCTCTGTCTCTCTCTCTCTCTCTGTCTCTCTGTCTCTCTCCATATTTCTCTGTCTGTCTGCCTATCTCCCTCTCTCTTTTTTTCTCTCAATCTCTGTCTCTCTCTTGCTCTCTGTCTGTCTCTCTCTCTCTGTCTCTCTCTCTGTTTCACTCTCTCTCTCATTTTCTCTCCATCTTTTCCTCTCTGTCCCTCTCTCCCTCTCGCTCTGAATCTCTCTCTCTCTCTATATCTCTCCGTGTCTTTATCGCCATCTTTCCCTCACTCTATCTCTCTCTCGGTCTCTCTCTCTCTATCTCTCTCTTGGTCTCTCTCTCTTTGTCTCTCTCTCTGTCTGTCTCTCTCTGTCTCCCTCTCTCTGTCTCTCACTCTGTCTCTCTCTCTCTGTATCTTTCCATGTTTTATCTCCATGTCTTTCCCTCTCTCTCTATCAATTTCTCTGTCTCTCTCTCTCTCTCTCTGTCTGTCTCTCTCTCTCTCTCTGTGTTTCCCTCTCTCTGACACTCTCTCTCTCTGTCTCTATCTGTCTTTCCCTCCCTCTCAATATCTCTCTCTCTGTCTCTCTCTCTCTGTCTTTCTCTTGATCTTTCCCTCTCTCTCTCTTTCTCTGTCTCTCTCTCTGTCTCTCTCTCTCTGTCTCTGTTTCATTCTCTCCATGTCTCTCTCTCTCTCTCACTCTCTCTCTCTCGCTCTGTATTTTTCTCTGTCTCACTCCGTATATTTCTCTGTGTCTCTCTCTGTCTCTATCTCTATCTGTCTGCCTATCTCTATCTCTCTCTCTGTCTCTCTCTGTCTCTCTCTCTGTCTGTCTGCCTATCTCTATCTCTCTCTCTGTCACTCTGTCTCTCTGTCTCTTTCTCTCTCACACTGTGTCTCTCCCTTTCCCTCTCGCGCTATCTCTCACTCTGTCTCTGTTTCTCTCTGTCTCTCTCTCTCTCTCTCTCTCTCTCTCTCACTCTGTATCTCTCTCTCTCTCACACGCTGTCTGTCTCTCTCTCTCTCTGTCTCTATCTCTCTCTGTCTCTGACTCCCTCTCTCAGTCTCTCTCTCTGTCTTTCTTTCTCTCTCTCTGTCTCTCTCTCTCGCTCTGTCTGTCTGCCTATCTCTGTCTCTCTCTGTCTTTCTGTGTCTTTCTCCCTCTCTCTCTCTCGCTCTGTCTGTCTGCCTATCTCTGTCTCTCTCTGTCTTTCTGTGTCTTTCTCCCTCTCTCTCTCATCTCTGTTTCTCTCTCTCTCTATCGCTCTGTCTCTCTCTCTCTCTGTCTCTCTTCCCCTCTACCTCGCTCTCTCTCTCTGTCTCGCTCTGTCTCTCTCTCTCTCTCTCTCTGTTTCTCTCTGTCTTTCCGCCCATCTCTCTCTCTCTCCCATGGTCTCTGTTTCTCTCTATCTTTCCCTCTCAGTTTTTCTGTCTCTCTCTCTCTCCCTCTTACTCTGTCTCTCCCTCTATTTCTCTGTATATCTCCCTGTCTTTATCTCTATCTTTCCCTCTCTCTATCAATCTCTCTCTCTATCAATCTCTCTCTCTCTATCAATCTCTCTCTATCAATCTCTGTCTCTCTCTGTCATTCTCTCTCTTTGTCTCTCTCTCTGTCTGACTCTCTCTCTCTGTCTCTCTTTCTCTTTCTCTGTCCCTCTCTCTCACTCTCTCTGTGTTTCTCTCTCTCTCTTTCTCTATTTCTGTCTCTCTCTCTCGCTCTCTCTCTGTCTCTCTGTTTCACTCTCTCTCTGTCTCTCTCTCTCTCCTCTCTCTCCGTCTCTCTGTCTGTCTGCCTGTCTCCCTCTCTCTTTCTCTCTCTCTCGCTCTTTGTCTCTCTCTCTCTCTGTCTCTCTCTCTCTCTCTCTCTCTCTTTCTGTTTGTCTCGCTCTGCCTGTCTCTCTCTGTCTGTCTCTCTCTCTCTCTCTCTCTCTGTTTGTCTCGCTCTGCCTGTCTCTCTCTCTCTGTCTGTCTCTCTCTCTTTGTCTTTCTCTCTCTCTCTGCCTCTGTCTCTCTCACCCTCTCTCTCTGAGTCTCTCTCTATCGCTCTCCGTCTCTCCGTCTCTCTCTGTCTCTCTCTCTCTGCATCTCTCTAAAAACTCTGCCTCTATCACTCTGTCTCTCTCGCTCCCTCTCTCTGTATTTTTCACTGTCTCTCTCTCACTCTCTATCTCTCTCCATCTGCTTATCTCTGACTCTCTCTCTCTCTCCCTCTCTCTCTGTCTCTCTCTCTCGCTATCTGTCTCTGTCTTGCTCTCTCTCTTGCTCTCTCTGACTCTCTATCTCTCTCTAACTCTCTCTCTGTCTCTATGTCTCTCTCTCTCTCACTCTCTATCAGTCTTGCTCTGTTTTTCTCTCTCTGTCTCTCTCTCTCTCAGTCTCTCTCTCTCTCTGTCTCACTCTGTCTTTCTCGGTCTCCCTCTGTCTGTATCTCTCCCCCTATCTATATATCTCTGTCTCTAACTCTCTCTATCTGTCTCTGTCTCTCTCTCTCTGTCTGTTTCTTTCCCCCTCTCTCTCTGTCTCTCTCTCTATCTCTGTCTTTCTCTGTTTTCCCCTCAATCTCACTCTGTCTCTGTCTCTTTCTCTCTGTCTCACTGTCTTTCTCCACCTTTCCCTCTCTTTCTGTCTCTCTCTCTCTCTCTCGCTCTGTCTCTCTCTGTCTCTCTCTCTCGCTCTGTATTTTTCTCTGTCTTTCTCTCTCTCGCTCTCTCACCTTCTCTCTCTGAGTCTCCTATCTTGCTCCGTCTCTCCCTCACTCTGTCTCTCTCTCTCTGCCTCTCTCTCTCTCGCTCTGTCACTCTCTGTCTCTCTCTCTCTCACTCGCTCTCTCTCTCTCTCTCGAACTCTGTATTTTTCTCTGTCTTTCTCTCTCGCTCCCTCACCTTCTCTCTCTGAGTCTCTCTCTATCTCGCTCTGTCTCTCCCTCTCTCCCTGTCTCTCTCTCTCTCTGTACCTCTCCATAATTCTGTCTCTCTTTCTCTCTCTCTGTCAGTCTGCCTATCTCTGTCTCTGTCTCTCTCTTTGTCTCTCTCTCTCTCTCTCTCTGTCTCTGTTTCACTCTCTCCCTGTCTCTCTCTGTCTCTCGCTCTATATTTTTCTCTGTCTCTCTCTCTCTGTCTGCCTCTCTCTGTGTCTCTGGCTCTCTCTATCTCTCTGGCTCTCTCTATCTCTCTATCTCTCTCTGTCTGCCTCTCTCTGTGTCTCTGTCTCTCTCTGGCTCTCTATCTCTCTACCTCTCTCTGTCTGCCTCTCTCTGTCTCTCTGTCGCTCTCTGTCTCTTTCTCTCTCCCTCTGTGATTCTCCCTCTGTCTCTCGCTATCTCTCTCTATCTCTCTCTCGCACGCTCTCTTACTGTCTGTCTGTCTGTCTCTCTCTTTCTCTCTCTCTCTCTCTCTCTCTCTCTGTCTCTTTCTCTCTCTCTCTATCTCTCTCTCTCTCTCGCTCCCTCTATGTCTCTCTCTCTCTCTGTGCCTCTCTCCCTCTCTATATCTCTCTGTCTCTATCTGTGTCTATCTCTATCTTTCTCCCTCTCTCGCTCTCTGTCTCTCTCTCTCACACAATCTCTCTCTCTCTCTACTCGCTTTCCCTCTCCTTCTCTCCATCTCTGTCTCTCCATCTCTGTCTCTCTCTCTCGCGCTCTCACGTTCTGTCTCTCTGTCTCAATCTGTCTCTCTCTCTCTGTCTTTCTCTCTCTTTGTCTCTCACTTTCTCTCTGTCTCTCTCTCTATCTGTCTCACTCTCTCACTCCCTGTCTCTCTCTATCTCTCACTCTCGCTCTGTCTCTCCCTCTCGATCTCCGTCTCTCTTTCTTTCTCGCTCTCTCTCACTCTCTCTCTGTTTCTCTCCTTCTCTCTCTCTATTTTTGTCTCTCTATCTCTCTGTCTTTCACTCTCTCTCTGTCTCTCTCTCTCTCTCGCTCTCTGTCTCTCTCTCTCTGCCTGTCTCTCTGTCTCTCTCTGTTTCACTCTCTCTCTGTTTTTCTCTCCATCTTTCCCTCTCTGTCCCTCTCTCCCTCTCGCTCTGTCACTCTCTCTCTCTGTATCTCTCCGTGTCTTAATCTCCATCTTTCCCTCTCACCTATCAATCTCTCCCTCTATCTCTGTCTCTCTCTCTCTCTCTCTGTCTCTCTATCTGTGTTTCCCTCTCTCTATCTGTCGATCTCTCTCTCTGTCTTTCTCTCTGTCTTTCTCTCTATCTCTCTCTCTGCCTGTCTCTCTGTCTCTCTCTCTCTCTCTCTCTCTTTCACTTTCTCCCTGTCTCTCTCTCTCTCTCTCGCTCTGTCTCTCTCTCTCTAGCTCTGTATTTTTCTCTGTCTATCTCTCTCTCGCTCTCTCACCTTCACTCTCTGAGTCTCTCTCTATCTCGTTCCATCTCTCCCTCTCGCTCTGTCTCTCTCTCTCTCTCTGTATCTCTCTATAATTCTGTCTCTCTGTCTCTCTCTGTCTGTCTGCCTATCTCTGTCTCTCTCTCTCTTTATCTCTTTATCTGTCTGTCGTTCTCTCCCTGTCTCTCTCTCTCTCTTTCTCTCTCTCTGTCTCTCTCTCTGTTTCGGTTTCTCTCTCCATCTTTCCCTCTCTCTCTGTCTCCCTCTCACTCTCGCTCTGTCTCTCTCTCTCTCTCTCTGTATCTTTCCATGTCTTTATCTCCGTCTTTCCCTCTCTCACTATCAATCTCTCTATCTCTGTCTCTTTTTCTGTCTCTCTCTGTCTCTCTCTCTCTATCTCTGTCTCTGTCTCTCTCTCTCTCTCTCTCTATCTCTGTCTCTGTCTCTCTCGCGCGCTCTCTGACTCTCCGTCTCTATCTCTCTCTGTCTCTGACTCTTTTTCTCTCTGTCTTTCTTTCTCTCTCTCTGTCTCTGTCTTTCTCTCTCCCTGTCCCTCTCTGTTCCTCTCGCTCTCTCTCTCTCTCTCCCTCTCTCTGTCCCTCTCCCTATCTCCCCCTCTCTCTCCCTCTCTCTC
>NW_027254364.1:455000-504748 GCF_044704955.1 Pristiophorus japonicus
TCCCCCTCTCGCTCCATTCGTCTCTCTTCCTATCCCTATCTCTGTCACTCTCCCTCTCTCTCTGTCCCTCCCTCTGTTCCCATCTATCTCTCTCGCTCTATCTCTCTCACCAACTCTGTCTCTTTCTCTCTCTCTCTGTATCGCTCTCTCTCTCTCTCTCTGTCTCTCTCTCTCCCTATCTCTCTCTATCCCTCTCTCTCTCTGTCTGTCTCTCCCTCCCGCTCGCTGACACTCTGTGCCTCTCTCTCGCTCTATCTGTCACACTCATTCTTTCTGTCTCGCTCTCTCTGTCTCGTTCACTCACTCTGTCTCTCTCTCTATGTCTCTTTCTCTGTCTCTCTCTCTCTGTCTGTCTCTCTCTCTCTCTCTCTCTCTCTGTCTCACTCTCTCTATGTCTCTTTCTCTGTCTCTCTCTCTCTGTCTGTCTCTCTATCTCTCTCTCTCTGTCTCTCTCTCTCTACGTCTCTTTCTCTGTCTCTCTCTCTCTCTGTCTGTCTGTCTCTCTCTCTCTCTCTCTGTCTCTCTCTCTCTCTATGTCTCTTTCTCTGTCTCTCTCTCTCTGTCTGTCTCTCTCTCTCTCTCGCTCTGTCTCACTCTCTCTATGTCTCTTTCTCTGTCTCTCTGTCTGTCTCTCCCTCTCTCTCTATCCCATTTACTGTCTCTCTCTCTCTATCTGTCACACTCACTCTCTCTGTCTCCCTCTGTCTCGTTCACTCGCTCTGTTTCTCTCTATGCCTCGTTCTCTCTCTCTCTCTCTCTCTATGTCTCTTTCTCTGTCTCTGTCTCTCTCACTCTCTCTCTATCCCTCTCTCTGACTCTCTCTCTCACTCTCTCTCTCTGACTCTTTCTGTCTCTCTCTCTCCCTATCTGTCTCTGACTCTCTGTGTCTCTCTCTCACTCTCTCTCTATCCCTCTCTCTCTCGCTCTCACTCTCTCTCTCTCTGACTCTTTCTGTCTCTCTCTCTCCCTATCTGTCTCTCACTCTCTGTGTCTCTCTCTGAATCTCTCTCTCTCTCTCTCTCTCTCCCTCTCTGTCTCTCTCTCCGCCTCTCTCTCCCTGTCTCTGTGTCTCTCCCTCTCTGTCTCTCTGTCTGTATGTCTGTCTCTTTCTCTGTATATCTCTCCCTCTCTCTCTCTCTGTCTCTCTGATGCTCTCCCAGAACCACAGTGACAATGCACACACCGATCTTCAGTCATCCATTTTACATTTGTTAATGGTCGCCATTTTATGTTAACACTGGGAGATTGATTACAGAGACCGACTACTCTCTAATTTAACGTTAGCTGCTTAAAGGTATACCTGCCCTGGGAGTGTTTGATGGGACAGTGTAGAGGGAGCTTTACTCTGTATCTAACCCCCTGTACCTGCCCTGGGAGTGTTTGATGGGACAGTGTAGAGGGAGCTTTACTCTGTATCTAACCCCCTGTACCTTCCCTGGGAGTGTTTGATGGGACAGTGTAGAGGGAGCTTTACTCTGTATCTAACCCCCTGTACCTGCCCTGGGAGTGTTTGATGGGACAGTGTTGAGGGAGCTTTACGCTGTATCGAACACCGTGCAGTACCTGCCCTGGGATTGTTTGATGGGGCAGTGTAGAGGGAGCTTTACTCTGTATCTAACCCCATGGACCTGCCCTGGGAGTGTTTGATGGGACAGTGTAGAGGGAGCTTTACTCTGCATCTAAACCGTGCTGTACGTGCCCTGGGAGTGTTTGATGGGACAGTGTAGAGGGAGCTTTACTCTGTATCTAACCCCCGGTACGTACCCTGCGAGTGTTTGATGGGACAGTGTAGATGGAGCTTTACTCTGTATCGAACCCCCTGTACCTGCCCTGGAAGTGTTTGATGGGATAGTGTAGAGGGAGCTTTACTCTGTATCTAACCTCCTGTACCTGCCCTGGGAGTGTTTGATGGGACAGTGTAGAGGGAGCTTTACTCTGTATCTAACCCCCTGTACCTGCCCTGGGAGAGTTAGATGGGACAGTGTAGAGGGAGCTTTACTCGGTATCTAACCTCCTGTACCTGCCCTGGGAGAGTTTGATGGGACAGTGTGGAGAGAGCTTTACTCTGTATCTAACCCCCTGCACCTGCCCTGTGAGTGTTTGATGGGACAGTGTAGAGGGAGCTTTACTCTGTATCTAACCCTCTGTACCTGCCCTGGGAATGTTTGATGGGACAGTGTAGAGAGAGCTTTACTCTGTATCTAACCCCCTGTACCTGCCCTGGGAATGTTTGATGGGACAGTGTAGAGGGAGCTTTACTCTATATCTAGCCCCCTGTATCTGCCCTGGGAGTGTTTGATGGGAGAATATCTTCGCAGGGCAGGAAATGGAGAAGCAAGTTTTGTTGGTTTGAATAAGGTGTAAATACGATTGTGTCGCCCCCTCACAGATACACAGGATTGAAACTGTTTACCACCAATGCCCTGAAAGAATGAAATGATGTGACTAACTTCAAACTCTTCAAACACATGAAGGACCCAGAGACTGGGACCAATACACAAAGCCCCGAGTCCAGGCAGGTAAACCAGGTTTGTTCACAGATCACCCAGACACGTGTCCTGGTGTAAAATGGTCACCACGCATCTCATGTAAAATGGGTGCTCAATTTCACCCAAACTAATCCCACTGTCCCGCTCTCTCCCCATAGTCCTGTATCAATCCCCAAACTAATCCCACTGCCACGCTCTCTCCCCATAGTCCTGTATCAATCCCCAAACTAATCCCACTGCCCCGCTCTCTCCTCATAGTCCTGTATCAATCCCCAAACTAATCCCACTGCCCCGCTCTCTCCTCATAGCCCTGTATCAATCCCCAAACTAATCCCACTGCCCCGCTCTCTCCCCATAGCCCTGTATCAATCCCCAAACTAATCCCACTGCCCCGCTCTGTCCTCATAGACCTGTATCAATCTCCAAACTAATCCCACTGCCCCGCTCTCTCCCCATAGTCCTGTATCAATCTCCAAACTAATCCCACTGCCCCGCTCACTCCCTATAGTCCTGTATCAATCTCCAAACTAATCCCACTGCCCCGCTCTCTCCCCATAGTCCTGTTTCAATCTCCAAACTAATCCCACTGCCCCGCTCTCTCCCCATAGTCCTGTATCAATCTCCAAACTAATCCCACTGCCCCGCTCTCTCCCCATAGTCCTGTATCAATACCCAAACTAATCCCACTGCCCCGCTCTCTCCCCATAGTCCTGTATCAATCTCCAAACTAATCCCACTGCCCCGCTCTCTCCCCATAGTCCTGTATCAATCTCCAAACTAATCCCACTGCCCCTCTCTCCCCATAGTCCTCTATCAATCTCCAAACTAATCCCACTGCCCCGCTCTCTCCCCATAGCCCCGTATCAATCCCCAAACTAATCCCACTGCCCCACTCTCTACCCATAGCCCTGTATCAATACCCAAACTAATCCCATTGCCCCGCTCTCTCCCCATAGTTCTGTATCAATCTCCAATCTAATCCCACTGTCCCGCTCTCTCCCCATAGTCCTGTATCAATCCCCAAACTAATCCCACTGCCCCGCTCTCTCCCCATAGTCCTGTATCAATCCCCAAACTAATCCCACTGCCCCGCTCTTTCCCCATAGTCCTGTATCAATCCCCAAACTAATCCCACTGCCCCGCTCTCTCCATATTCCTGTATCATTCTCCAAACTAATCCCACTGCCCCGCTCTCTCCCCATAGTCCTGTATCAATCACCAAACTAATCCCACTGCCCCGCTCCCTCCCCATAGTCCTGTATCAATCTCCAAACTAATCCCACTGCCCCGCTCTCTCCCCATAGTCCTGTATCAATCCCCAAACTAATCCCACTGCCCCGCTCTCTCCCCATAGTCCTGTATCAATCCCCAAACTAATCCCACTGCCCCGCTCTCTCCCCATAGTCCTGTATCAATCCCCAAACTAATCCCACTGCCCCGCTCTCTCCCCATGGTCCTGTACCAATCTCCAAACTAATCCCACTGCCCCGCTCTCTCCCCATAGTCCTGTATCAATCTCCAAACTAAACCCACTGCCCCGCTCTCTCCCCATAGTCCTGTATCATATCCAAACTAATCCCACTGCCCTGCTCTCTCCCCATAGTCCTTTATCAATCCCCAAACTAATCCCACTGCCCCGCTCTCTCCCCATAGTCCTGTGTCAATCTCCAAACTAATCCCACTGCCCCGCTCTCTCCCCATAGTCCTGTATCAATCCCCAAACTAATCCCACTGCCCCGCTCTCTCCCCATAGTCCTGTATCAATCCCCAAACTAATCCCACTGCCCCGCTCTCTCCCCATAGTCCTGTATCAATCCCCAAACTAATCCCACTGCCCCGCCTCTCCCCAAAGTCCTGTGTCAATCTCCAAACTAATCCCACTGCCCCGCTCTCTCCCCATAGTCCTGTATCAATCACCAAACTAATCCCACTGCCCCGCTCTCTCCCCATAGTCCAGTATCAATCCCCAAACTAATCCCACTGGCCCGCTCTCTCCCCATAGTCCTGTATCAATCCCCAAACTAATCCCACTGCCCCGCTCTCTCCCCATAGTCCTGTATCAATCCCCAAACTAATCCCACTGCCCCGCTCTCTCCCCATAGTCCTGTATCAATCCCCAAACTAATCCCACTGCCCCGCTCTCTCCCCATAGTCCTGTATCAATCCCCAAACTAATCCCACTGGCCCGCTCTCTCCCCATAGTCCTGTATCAATCCCCAAACTAATCCCACTGCCCCGCTCTCTCCCCATAGTCCTGTATCAATCCCCAAACTAATCCCACTGCCCCGCTCTCTCCCCATAGTCCTGTATCAATCCCCAAACTAATCCCACTGCCCCGCTCTCTCCCCATAGTCCTGTATCAATCCCCAAACTAATCCAACTGCCCCGCTCTCTCCCCATAGTCATGTATCAATCCCCAAACTAATCCCACTGCCCCGCTCTCTCCCCATAGTCCTGTATCAATCCCCAAACTAATCCCACTGCCCCGCTCTCTCCCTATAGTCCTGTATCAATTCCCAAACTAATCCCACTGCCCCGCTCTCTACCCATAGCCCTGTATCAATCCCCAAACTAATCCCACTGCCCCGCTCTCTCCACATAGTCCTGTATCAATCCCCAAACTCATCCCACTGCCCCGCTCTCTCCCCATAGTCCTGCATGAATCCCCAAACTAATCCCACTGCCCCGCTCTCTCCCCATAGCCCTGTATCAATCCCAAACTTATCCCACTGCCCCGCTCTATCCCCATAGCCCTGTATCAATCCCCAAACTAATCCCACTGCCCCGCTCTCTCCCCATAGTCCTGTATCAATCCCCAAACTAATCCCACTGCCCCGCTCTCTCCCCATTGCCCTGTATCAATCCCCAAACTAATCCCACTGCCCCGCTCTCTCCCCATAGTCCTGTATCAATCCCCAAACCAATCCCACTGCCCCGCTCTCTCCCCATAGTCCTGTATCAATCCCAAACTAATCACACTGCAGCGCTCTCTCCCCATAGTCCTGTATCAATCCCAAACTAATCACACTGCCCCGCTCTCTCCCCATAGTCCTGTATCAATCCCCAAACTAATCCCACTGCCCCGCTCTCTCCCCACAGCCCTGTATCAATCCCCAAACTAATCCCACTGCCCCGCTCTCTCCTCATAGCCCTGTATCGATCCCAAACTAATCCCACTGCCCCGCTCTCTCCCCATAGCCCTGTATCAATCCCCAAACTAATCCCACTGCCCCGCTCTCTCCCCATAGTCCTGTATCAATACTCAAAATAATCCCACTGCCCCGCTCTCTCCCTATAGTCCTGTATCAATCCTCAAACTAATCCCACTGCCCCGCTCTCTCCCCATAGTCCTGTATCAATCCCGAAACTAATCCCACTGCCCCGCTCTCTCCCCATAGCCCTGTATCAATCCCCAAACTAATCC
This sequence comes from Pristiophorus japonicus, assembly GCF_044704955.1. Classification (NCBI taxonomy): domain Eukaryota; kingdom Metazoa; phylum Chordata; class Chondrichthyes; family Pristiophoridae; genus Pristiophorus; species Pristiophorus japonicus. The sequence continues at coordinate 460,914 of NW_027254364.1, forward strand.
CACTGCCCCGCTCTCTCTCCATAGTCCTGTATCAATCTCCAAACTAATCCCACAGCCCCGCTCTCTCCCCATAGTCCTGTATCAATCCCCAAACTAATCCCACTGCGCCACTCTCTCCCCATACCCCTGTACCAATCCCCAAACTAATCCCACTGCCCCGCTCTCTCCCCATAGTCCAGTATCAATCCCCAAACTAATCCCACTGCCCCGCTCTCTCCCCATAGCCCTGTATCAATCCCCAAACTAATCCCACTGCCCCGCTCTCTCTCCATAGCCCTGTATCAATCCCCAAACTAATCCCACAGCCCCGCTCTCTCCCCATAGTCCTGTATCAATCCCCAAACTAATCCCACTGCCCCGCTCTCTCTCCATAGCCCTGTATCAATCCCCAAACTAATCCCACAGCCCCGCTCTCTCCCCATAGTCCTGTATCAATCTCCAAACTAATCCCACAGCCCCGCTCTCTCCCCATAGTCCTGTATCAATCCCCAAACTAATCCCACTGCGCCACTCTCTCCCCATACCCCTGTACCAATCCCCAAACTAATCCCACTGCCCCGCTCTCTCCCCATAGTCCAGTATCAATCCCCAAACTAATCCCACTGCCCCGCTCTCTCCCCATAGTCCTGTATCAATACTCAAACTAATCCCACTGCCCCGCTCTCTCCCCATAGTCCTGTATCAATCCCCAAACTAATCCCACTGCCCCGCTCTCTCCCTATAGTCCTGTATCAATCCCCAAACTAATCCCACTGCCCCGCTCTCTCCCCATAGTCCTGTATCAATCCCCAAACTAATCCCACTGCCCCGCTCTCTCCCCATAGTCCTGTATCAATCCCCAAACTAATCCCACTGTCCCGCTCTCTCCCCATAGTCCTGTATCAATCCTCAAACTTATCCCACTGCCCTGCTCTCTCCCCATAGTCCTGTATCAATCCCCAAACTAATCCCACTGCCCCGCTCTCTCCCCATAGTCCTGTATCAATCCCCAAACTAATCCCACTGCCCCGCTCTCTCCCCATAGTCCTGTATCAATCCTCAAACTAATCCCACTGCCCCGCTCTCTCCCCATAGTCCTGTATCAATCCCCAAACTAATCCCACTGCCCCGCTCTCTCCCTATAGTCCTGTATCAATTCCCAAACTAATCCCATTGCCCCGCTCTCTACCCATACTCCTGTATCAATCCCCAAACTAATCCCACTGCCCCGCTCTCTCCCCATAGTCCTGCATCAATCCCCAAACTAATCCCACTGCCCCGCTCTCTCCCCATAGCCCTGTATCAATCCCAAACTAATCCCACTGCCCCGCTCTCTCCCCATAGTCCTGTATCAATCCCCAAACTAATCCCACTGTCCCGCTCTCTTCCCATAGTCCTGTATCAATCCCCAAACTAATCCCACTGTCCCGCTCTCTCCCCATAGTCCTGTATCAATCCCCAAACTAATCCCACTGTCCCGCTCTCTCCCCATAGTCCTGTATCAATCCCCAAACTAATCCCACTGCCCCGCTCTCTCCCCATAGTCCTTTATCAATCCCCAAACTAATCCCACTGCCTCGCTCTCTCCCCGTAGTCCTGTATCAATCCCCAAACTAATCCCATTGCCCCGCTCTCTCCCCATAGCCCTGTATCAATCCCCAAACTAATCCCACTGCCCCGCTCTCTCCCCATAGTCCTGTATCAATCCCCAAACTAATCCCACTGCCCCGCTCTCTCCCTATAGTCCTGTATCAATTCCCAAACTAATCCCACTGCCCCGCTCTCTACCCATACTCCTGTATCAATCCCCAAACTCATCCCACTGCCCCGCTCTCTCCCCATAGTCCTGCATGAATCCCCAAACTAATCCCACTGCCCCGCTCTCTCCCCATAGCCCTGTATCAATCCCAAACTAATCCCACTGCCCCGCTCTCTCCCCATAGCCCTGTATCAATCCCCAAACTAATCCCACTGCCCCGCTCTCTCCCCATAGTCCTGTATCAATCCCCAAACTAATCCCACTGCCCCGCTCTCTCCCCATAGTCCTGTATCAATCCCCAAACTAATCCCACTGCCCCGCTCTCTCCCCATAGCCCTGTATCAATCCCCAAACTAATCCCACTGCCCCGCTCTCTCCCCATAGTCCTGTATCAATCCCCAAACCAATCCCACTGCCCCGCTCTCTCCCCATAGTCCTGTATCAATCCCAAACTAATCACACTGCCCCGCTCTCTCCCCATAGTCCTGTATAAATCCCCAAACTAATCCCACTGCCCCGCTCTTTCCCCATAGTCCTGTATCAATCCCCAAACTAATCCCACTGCCCCGCTCTCTCCCCATAGTCCTGTATCAATCCCCAAACTAATCCCACTGTCCCGCTCTCTCCCCATAGTCCTGTATCAATCCCCAAACTAATCCCACTGCCCCGCTCTCTCCCCACAGCCCTGTATCAATCCCCAAACTAATCCACTGCCCCGCTCTCTCCTCATAGCCCTGTATCGATCCCAAACTAATCCCACTGCCCCGCTCTCTCCCCATAGCCCTGTATCAATCCCCAAACTAATCCCACTGTCCCGCTCTCTTCCCATAGTCCTGTAGCAATCCCCAAACTAATCCCACTGCCCCGCTCTCTCCCCATAGTCCTGTATCAATACTCAAAATAATCGCACTGCCCCGCTCTCTCCCTATAGTCCTGTATCAATCCTCAAACTAATCCCACTGCCCCGCTCTCTCCCCATAGTCCTGTATTAATCCCGAAACTAATCCCACTGCCCCGCTCTCTCCCCATAGCCCTGTATCAATCCCCAAACTAATCCCACTGCCCCGCTCTCTCTCCATAGTCCTGTATCAATCTCCAAACTAATCCCACTGCCCCGCTCTCTCCCCATAGTCCTGTATCAATCCCCAAACTAATCCCACTGCGCCACTCTCTCCCCATACCCCTGTACCAATCCCCAAACTAATCCCACTGCCCCGCTCTCTCCCCATAGTCCAGTATCAATCCCCAAACTAATCCCACTGCCCCGCTCTCTCCCCATAGTCCTGTGCAATCCTCAAACTAATCCCACTGCCCCGCTCTCTCCCCATAGTCCTGTATCAATCCCCAAACTAATCCCACTGCCCCGCTCTCTCCCTATAGTACTGTATCAATCCCCAAACTAATCCCACTGCCCCGCTCTCTCCCCATAGTCCTGCATCAATCCCCAAACTAATCCCACTGCCCCGCTCTCTCCCCATAGCCCTGTATCAATCCCAAACTAATCCCACTGCCCCGCTCTCTCCCCATAGTCCTGTATCAATCCCCAAACTAATCCCACTGCCCCGCTCTCTCCCCATAGTCCTGTATCAATCCCCAAACTAATCCCACTGTCCCGCTCTCTTCCCATAGTCCTGTATCAATCCCCAAACTAATCCCACTGCCCCGCTCTCTCCCTATAGTCCTGTATCAATCCTCAAACTTATCCCACTGCCCTGCTCTCTGCCCATAGTCCTGTATCAATCCCCAAACTAATCCCACTGCCCCGCTCTCTCCCCATAGTCCTGTATCAATCCCCAAACTAATCCCACTGCCTCGCTCTCTCCCCATAGTCCTGTATCAATCCTCAAACTAATCCCACTGCCCCGCTCTCTCCCCATAGTCCTGTATCAATCCCCAAACTAATCCCACTGTCCCGCTCTCTCCCCACAGTCCTGTATCAATCCCCAAACTAATCCCACTGCCCCGCTCTCTCCCCATAGTCCTGCATCAATCCTCAAAGTAATCCCACTGCCCCGCTCTCTACCCATACTCCTGTATCAATCCCCAAACTAATCCCACTGCCCCGCTCTCTCCCCATAGTCCTGCATCAATCCCCAAACTAATCCCACTGCCCCGCTCTCTCCCCATAGTCCTGTATCAATCCCAAACTAATCCCACTGCCCCGCTCTCTCCCCATAGTCCTGTATCAATCCCCAAACTAATCCCACTGTCCCGCTCTCTCCTCATAGCCCTGTATCGATCCCAAACTAATCCTACTGCCCCGGTCTCTTCCCATAGTCCTGTATCAATCCCCAAACTAATCCCACTGCCCCGCTCTCTCCCCATAGTCCTGTATCAATCCTCAAACTAATCCCACTGCCCCGCTCTCTCCCTATAGTCCTGTATCAATCCTCAAACTAATCCCATTGCCCCGCTCTCTCCCTATAGTCCTGTATCAATCCTCAAACTAATCCCACTGTCCCGCACTCTCCCCATAGTCCTGTATCAATCCCGAAACTAATCCCACTGCCCCGCTCTCTCCCTATAGCCCTGTATCAATCCCCAAACTAATCCCACTGCCCCGCTCTCTCCCCATAGTCCTGTATCAATCCCCAAACTAATCCCACTGCCCCGCTCTCTCCCCATGATCCTGTATCAATCCCCAAACTAATCCCACTGCCCCGCTCTCTCCCCATAGTCCTGTATCAATCCCCAAACTAATCCCACTGCCCCGCTCTCTCCCTATAGTCCTGTATCAATTCCCAAACTAATCCCACTGTCCCGCTCTCTACCCATACTCCTGTATCAATCCCCAAACTAATCCCACTGCCCCGCTCTCTCCCCATAGTCCTGCATCAATCCCCAAACTAATCCCACTGCCCCGCTCTCTCCCCATAGCCCTGTATCAATCCCCAAACTAATCCCACTGCCCTGCTCTCTCCCCATAGTCCTGTATCAATCCCCAAACTAATCCCACTGCCCCGCTCTCTACCCATACTCCAGTATCAATCCCCAAACTCATCCCACTGCCCCGCTCTCTCCCCATAGTCCTGCATGAATCCCCAAACTAATCCCACTGCCCCGCTCTCTCCCCATAGCCCTGTATCAATCCCAAACTAATCCCACTGCCCCGCTCTCTCCCCATAGCCCTGTATCAATCCCCAAACTAATCCCACTGCCCCGCTCTCTCCCCATAGTCTTGTATCAATCCCCAAACTAATCCCACTGCCCCGCTCTCTCCCCATAGCCCTGTATCAATCCCCAAACTAATCCCACTGCCCCGCTCTCTCCCCATAGTCCTGTATCAATCCCCAAACCAATCCCACTGCCCCGCTCTCTCCCCATAGTCCTGTATCAATCCCAAACTAATCACACTGCCCCGCTCTCTCCCCATAGTCCTGTATCAATCCCCAAACTAATCCCACTGCCCCGCTCTCTCCCCATAGTCCTGTATCAATCCCCAAACTAATCCCACTGCCCCGCTCTCTCCCCATAGTCCTGTATCAATCCCCAAACTAATCCCACTGCCCCGCTCTCTCCCCATAGTCCTGTGTCAATCCCAAAACTAATCCCACTGCCCCGCTCTCTCCCCATAGTCCTGTATCACTCCCCAAACTAATCCCACTGCCCCGCTCTCTCCCCATAGTCCTGTATCAATTCCCAAACTAATCCCACTGCCCCGCTCTCTCCTCATAGTCCTGTATCAATCTCCAAAACTAATCCCACTGCCCCGCTCTCTCCCCATAGTCCTGTATCAATCCCCAAACTAATCCCACTGCCCCGCTCTCTCCCCATAGTCCTGTATCAATCCCCAAACTAATCCCACTGTCCCGCTCTCTTCCCATAGTCCTGTATCAATCCCCAAACTAATCCCACTGCCCCGCTCTCTCCCCATAGTCCTGTATCAATCCCCAAACTAATCCCACTGCCCCGCTCTCTCCCCATAGTCCTGTATAAATCCCCAAACTAATCCCACTGCCCCGCTCTCTCCCCATAGTCCTGTATCAATCCTCAAACTAATCCCACTGTCCCGCACTCTCCCCATAGTCCTGTATCAATCCCGAAACTAATCCCACTGCCCCGCTCTCTCCCTATAGCCCTGTATCAATCCCCAAACTAATCCCACTGCCCCGCTCTCTCCCCATAGTCCTGTATCAATCCCCAAACTAATCCCACTGCCCCGCTCTCTCCCCATGATCCTGTATCAATCCCCAAACTAATCCCACTGCCCCGCTCTCTCCCCATAGTCCTGTATCAATCCCCAAACTAATCCCACTGCCCCGCTCTCTCCCTATAGTCCTGTATCAATTCCCAAACTAATCCCACTGTCCCGCTCTCTACCCATACTCCTGTATCAATCCCCAAACTAATCCCACTGCCCCGCTCTCTCCCCATAGTCCTGCATCAATCCCCAAACTAATCCCACTGCCCCGCTCTCTCCCCATAGCCCTGTATCAATCCCCAAACTAATCCCACTGCCCCGCTCTCTCCCCATAGTCCTGTATCAATCCCCAAACTAATCCCACTGCCCCGCTCTCTACCCATACTCCAGTATCAATCCCCAAACTCATCCCACTGCCCCGCTCTCTCCCCATAGTCCTGCATGAATCCCCAAACTAATCCCACTGCCCCGCTCTCTCCCCATAGCCCTGTATCAATCCCAAACTAATCCCACTGCCCCGCTCTCTCCCCATAGCCCTGTATCAATCCCCAAACTAATCCCACTGCCCCGCTCTCTCCCCATAGTCTTGTATCAATCCCCAAACTAATCCCACTGCCCCGCTCTCTCCCCATAGCCCTGTATCAATCCCCAAACTAATCCCACTGCCCCGCTCTCTCCCCATAGTCCTGTATCAATACCCAAACCAATCCCACTGCCCCGCTCTCTCCCCATAGTCCTGTATCAATCCCAAACTAATCACACTGCCCCGCTCTCTCCCCATAGTCCTGTATCAATCCCCAAACTAATCCCACTGCCCCGCTCTCTCCCCATAGTCCTGTATCAATCCCCAAACTAATCCCACTGCCCCGCTCTCTCCCCATAGTCCTGTATCAATCCCCAAACTAATCCCACTGCCCCGCTCTCTCCCCATAGTCCTGTGTCAATCCCAAAACTAATCCCACTGCCCCGCTCTCTCCCCATAGTCCTGTATCACTCCCCAAACTAATCCCACTGCCCCGCTCTCTCCCCATAGTCCTGTATCAATTCCCAAACTAATCCCACTGCCCCGCTCTCTCCTCATAGTCCTGTATCAATCTCCAAAACTAATCCCACTGCCCCGCTCTCTCCCCATAGTCCTGTATCAATCCCCAAACTAATCCCACTGCCCCGCTCTCTCCCCATAGTCCTGTATCAATCCCCAAACTAATCCCACTGTCCCGCTCTCTTCCCATAGTCCTGTATCAATCCCCAAACTAATCCCACTGCCCCGCTCTCTCCCCATAGTCCTGTATCAATCCCCAAACTAATCCCACTGCCCCGCTCTCTCCCCATAGTCCTGTATAAATCCCCAAACTAATCCCACTGCCCCGCTCTCTCCCCATAGTCCTGTATCAATCCCCAAACTAATCCCACTGCCCCGCTCTCTCCCCATAGTCCTGTGTCAATCCCAAAACTAATCCCACTGCCCCGCTCTCTCCCCATAGTCCTGTATCACTCCCCAAACTAATCCCACTGCCCCGCTCTCTCCCCATAGTCCTGTATCAATTCCCAAACTAATCCCACTGCCCCGCTCTCTCCTCATCGTCCTGTATCAATCTCCAAAACTAATCCCACTGCCCCGCTCTCTCCCCATAGTCCTGTATCAATCCCCAAACTAATCCCACTGCCCCGCTCTCTCCCCATAGTCCTGTATCAATCCCCAAACTAATCCCACTGTCCCGCTCTCTTCCCATAGTCCTGTATCAATCCCCAAACTAATCCCACTGCCCCGCTCTCTCCCCATAGTCCTGTATCAATCCCCAAACTAATCCCACTGCCCCGCTCTCTCCCCATAGTCCTGTATCAATCCCCAAACTAATCCCACTGCCCCGCTCTCTCGCCATAGTCCTGTATCAATCCCCAAACTAATCCCACTGCCCCGCTCTCTCCCCATAGTCCTGTATCAATTCCCAAACTAATCCCACTGCCCCGCTCTCTACCCATACTCCAGTATCAATCCCCAAACTCATCCCACTGCCCCGCTCTCTCCCCATAGTCCTGCATGAATCCCCAAACTAATCCCACTGCCCCGCTCTCTCCCCATAGCCCTGTATCAATCCCAAACTAATCCCACTGCCCCGCTCTCTCCCCATAGCCCTGTATCAATCCCCAAACTAATCCCACTGCCCCGCTCTCTCCCCATAGTCTTGTATCAATCCCCAAACAATCCCACTGCCCCGCTCTCTCCCCATAGCCCTGTATCAATCCCCAAACTAATCCCACTGCCCCGCTCTCTCCCCATAGTCCTGTATCAATCCCCAAACCAATCCCACTGCCCCGCTCTCTCCCCATAGTCCTGTATCAATCCCAAACTAATCACACTGCCCCGCTCTCTCCCCATAGTCCTGTATCAATCCCCAAACTAATCCCACTGCCCCGCTCTCTCCCCATAGTCCTGTATCAATCCCCAAACTAATCCCACTGCCCCGCTCTCTCCCCATAGTCCTGTATCAATCCCCAAACTAATCCCACTGCCCCGCTCTCTCCCCATAGTCCTGTGTCAATCCCAAAACTAATCCCACTGCCCCGCTCTCTCCCCATAGTCCTGTATCACTCCCCAAACTAATCCCACTGCCCCGCTCTCTCCCCATAGTCCTGTATCAATTCCCAAACTAATCCCACTGCCCCGCTCTCTCCTCATAGTCCTGTATCAATCTCCAAAACTAATCCCACTGCCCCGCTCTCTCCCCATAGTCCTGTATCAATCCCCAAACTAATCCCACTGCCCCGCTCTCTCCCCATAATCCTGTATCAATTCCCAAACTAATCCCACTGCCCCGCTCTCTCCCCATAGTCCTGTATCAATCCCCAAACTAATCCCACTGCCCCGCTCTCTCCCCATAGTCCTGTATCAATCGCAAACTAATCCCACTGCCCCGCTCTCTCCCCATAGTCCTGTATCAATCCCAAAACTAATCCCACTGCCCCGCTCTCTCCCCATAGCCCTGTATCAATCTCCAATCTAGCTCACTCTCTGTCTCTGTCTCTGTCTCCCTCCCGATCTCTCTCTCCGTCTCTCTCTCTCTCTCTCGTCCTGTGTCTCTCTCTCTCTGTCTCTCCCTCGCTCTCTGTCTCTCTGTTTCTCTGTCTCTCTCCCTCCCTCTCTCCGTGTCTCCCTCTATCTCTGTCTCTCTCGCTTTCTGTCTCTCTGTCTCTCATTCTGTCTCTCTCTGCCTTTCTCCCCCTCTCTCTCTCTCCGTCTCTGTTTCTCTCTCCCTCTATCTTTCCCTCTCTGTCTCTCTGTCACTCTCTCTCTCTCGCGCTCTCTCTCTTTCTCCCTCTCTCTCTCTATCTCTCTGTATCTGTCTCTATCGCTCTCTCTGTCTGTATCTCTTTCGCTCTCTCTGTATCTCTATTGTTCTCTCTCTGTCTCTCTCTCTCTCTCTACACTTCCTCCCTGTCTCTCTCTGTCCCTCTCCCTCTCTGTCTCTGTCTCTCTCTTTCTTTCTCTCTGTCAATCTCTCTCTCTCTCTATTTTTCTCTCTCTGACTCTCTCTCTCTATCTCTCTATCTCTCTCTCTCTGTCTGTCTCGCTCGCTTTCTCTCTCGGTGTCTCTCGGTCTCCCTATCTCTCTCTGTATCTCTCTATATATCTTTCACTCTGTCTCTATCTTTCTAAAACTGTCTTTATCTCTCTCTCTCACTCTCTCTCTCTGTCTCTCTCTGTCTCACTCTGTCTCTCTCTCTCTCTCTGTCTCTGTCGCTGTCTTTCTCTGTCTCACTGTCTTTCTCTATCTTTCCCTCTCTCTCTCCCTCTCTCTCTTTCCGTCTCTGTTTCTCTCTCCATCTTTCCTTTGCTCTCTGTCTCTCTCTCTCACTCTCGCTCTGTCTCTCTCTCTCAGTATCTCTCCGTGTCTTTATCTCCGTCTTTCCCTCTCTCCTATCAATCTCTCTCTGTGTCTCTCTCTGTCTCTCTCTCTCTGTCTCTCTCTTTCTGTTGCTCTCTCACCTTCTATCTGAGTCTCTCTCTATCTCGTTCCATCTCTCTGTCTCTCTCTCTCTCTGTATCTCTCTATAATTCTGTCACTCTGTCTCTCTCTCTGTCTGTCTGCCTATCTCTGTCTTTCTCGATATCTCTCTCTCTGGATCTCTCTCTGTCTACCTATCACTGTCTCGCTCTGCGTACCTGCCCTGGGAGTGTTTGATGGGACAGTGCAGAGGGAGCTTTACTCTGTATCTAACCCCCTGTACCTGCCCTGGGAGTGTTTGATGGGACAGTGTAGAGGGAGCTTTACTCTGTATCTAACCCCCTGTACCTGCCCTGAGAGTGTTTGATGGGACAGTGTAGAGGGAGCATTACTCTGTATCTAACTCCCTGTACCTGCCCTGGGAGTGTTTGATGGGACAGTGTAGAGGGAGCTTTACTCTGTATCTAACCCCCTGTACCTGCCCTGGGAGTGTTTGATGGGACAGTGTAGAGGGAGATTAAATGCCCAACTCTCTCTATCCCTCTCGCTTTCTCTCTGTCAGTCTCTCTCTCTGTCTGTTCCTCTGTCTCTCTCGCTCTCTCTTTCAGGGTCCCTGTCTTTCTCCCTCTCTGTATCTCTGTCCCTTTCTCTTTCTCGCTCTCTCTTTCAGTCACCCTGTCTCTCTCCCTCTCTGTATCTCTGTCCCTTTCTCTCTCTCGCTCTCTCTTTCAGTCACCCTGTCTCTCTCCCTCTCTGTATCTCTGTTCCTCTCTCTCTCTCTCGCTCTCTGTCAGTCTCTCTGTCTCCCTCTCTCCATCTTGCTCCTTCACTCTCTCCCTCGCTCCCAATTTCTATCCATCTATCTCTCTTTCACTTTTTCCTCTGTCTGTGCTGCTGTCCATTTCCGATCTCTCTCTTTCTTTCCCTTTTCTGTAACACGCTCTCTCTATCCCAAATTCTCTCACTGCTTCTCCCTGTCCACCTCTCTTTTTCTCTCTCCCTGTCTCTCATTCCCATTCTGATGTTTCCTTGATTGAAAAGTACCCTGACATATTGCAGCCTGACTGTTTAAACCCACAGCAAGAAATCACATTTCTGGGACATTTTTGATTTGCTAACCATCCAATTGTGGCTTGGAATGTGTGGGTTAAATCTCGTTTCGCCATCTGAAAACTGTGAGTGTTTCAGATTGAGCAGTATATGGGATCAAAGGCTGATTCAGACAATGCTGCTTTGTGGAACGGTGTGATATCTTCACAGGGCAGGACATGGAGAAGTTTTGTTGGTTTGAATAAGGTGTAAATACGATTGTGTCGCCCCCTCACAGATACACAGGATTGAAGCTGTTTACCATCAATGCCCTGAAAGAATGAAATGGTTCAACAAGGTGTGACTGACTTCAAACTCTTCAAACACATGAAGGACCCGGAGACTGGGACCAATACACAAATCCCCGAGCCCAGGCAGGCAAACCAGGTTTGTTCACAGATCACCCAGACACGTGTCCTGGTGTAAAATGGTCACCACGCATCTCATGTAAAATGGGTGCTCAATTTCACCCAAATAATCCCACTGTCCCGCTCTCTCCTCATAGTCCTGTATCAATCCCCAAACTAATCCCACTGTCCCGCTCTCTCCCCATAGTCCTGTATCAATCCCCAAACTAATCCCACTGCCCCGCTCTCTCCCCATAGTCCTGTATCAATCCCCAAACTAATCCCACTGCCCCGCTCTCTCCCCATAGTACTGTATCAATCCCCAAACTAATCCCACTGTCCCACTCTCTCCCCATAGCCCTGTATCAATCCCCAAACTAATCCCACTGCCCCGCTCTCTCCCCATAGTCCTGTATCAATCCCCAAACTAATCCCACTGCCCCGCTCTCTCCCCATAGTCCTGTATCAATCCCAGAATCGATACAGAAAGTGAGACAGACAGAGAGAGAGAGAGAGACACACACACACACTCTCTCTCTCTCCCTCCCGCTCTCTCTCACTGTCTCTCTCTCTGTCTCTCTCACTCTCTCTGTTCCTCTCTTTCACTCTGTCCCTCTCTCTGTCTCGCCCTATTTGTGACTCTCTCTCTCTCTCTCTGTCTCTCTCTCTCACTCTGTATCTCTCTTTCTCGCTCTTTCTCTCACTCTGTCCCTCTCTCTGTTCCTCTCGCTCTCTCTCTCTCTCCCTCTCTCCTTCCCTCTCTCTGTCCTTCTACCTATCTCCCTCTCTCTCTCTGTGCCTCTCTCTCTCTCTGTCCTACAATCTCTATCTCTCTGTCTCTCTCTCTCTCTCTCTTTCCCTGTGTTTCTCTCTCTCTTTCTGTCTCTCTCCCTCTTTCTCCCTATCCCTCTCTCTCTCTATCCCCCTCTCTCTCTATCCCTCTCTTTCTCTCTCTCTGTCTCTCTCTCCTGCATTTTTCCATCACTCTCTCTCTCTGTCCCTCTCTCTGTCTCCCTCTCTATATATATATATATAACTCTCTGTCTCTATCTCTCTCTCTATCTCTCTCTCTCATTTTCTCAATCTCTGTCTATCTCTCTCTGTCTCTAACTCTCTGTCTCTCTGTCTCTCTCTCTCTCTTTCTCCGTTTCTTGCTCTCTCTCTCTCTCTCTCTGTCTCTCTCACTCACTCATTTTCTCTCTCTCTGTCTGTCTCTCTCGGTCTCTCTCTCTCTCTGTGTCTCTGAGTTTCTCTCTCTGTCTCTCTCCTGTCTCTTTCCATCTCTCTCTCATTCTATCTCCCTCTCTCTTTCTCTCTCTCTGTCTCTCTCTCTCTGACAGCCTCGCTCTGTCTTTCTCTCTCTCTATCTGTTTCTATCTCTCTGTCTCTCGCTCTCTTTCTCTCTCCCTCTATCTCTGTCTCTCTATCTGTCTCTCTCTCTCTGTTTCTCCCTCTCTCTCTCTCTGTCTCTCTCCCTCTCTCTGTGTTTCTCCCTCTCTTTCTCTGTCTCTCCCTCTCTCTCAACATCCGTCTCTCTTCCGATCCCTCTCTCTCTCTATCACTCTCGCTCTCTGTCTCCCTCTCTCTCTCTCCTGTTTCTTTCCATCTCTTGCTCTCTCTTTCTTTCTCTCTGTCCCCCCCACGCTCTCTCTCTCTCTGTCTCTCTATCTCTCTCTGTCTTTCTCTCTGTCTGTCTCTCTCTCTCTCTGTCTCATTCACTCCCTCTCTCTCTCTCTCTGTCTCTCTCTCTCTGTGTCTCTGAGTTTCTCTCTGTCTCTCTGTATCTCTCTCCTGTCTCTTTCCATCTCTTTCTCTCTCTCGGTCTCTCTTTCTCTCTCACTGTCTCTCTCTCTCTGTCCCTCCCTCTGTTCCCCGCTCTCTCTCTCTGTCTCTCTCACTATTTCTGTCTCTCTCTCTCTCTAACTCTCCCTATCTCTCTCTATCCCTCTCTCTCTGTCTGTCTCTCTCCCCATCTCTCTGACACTCTCTGCCTCTCTCTCTCTCTCTGTCACACTCACTCTCTCTGTCTCTCTCTCTCTCTCTCTGTCTTTCTTTCTCTCACTGATTCTCTCTGTCTCTCTCTCTCTCTCTCCCTTTCTGTCTCTCACTCTGTGTGTGTGTCTCGCTCTCTCTCTCTGACCCTCTCTGTCTCTCTGTCTCTCTCTCTCTGACTCTATCTGTCTCTCTCTCTCTCTCTTCCTCTCTGTCTCTCTCTCAGTCTCTCTCTCCCTGTCTAAGTGTCTCTCCCTCTCTGTCTTTCTCTGTATGTCTATCAATCCCCAAACTAATCCCACTGCCCCACTCTCTACCCATAGCCCTGTATCAATACCCAAACTAATCCCATTGCCCCGCTCTCTCCCCATAGTTCTGTATCAATCTCCAATCTAATCCCACTGTCCCGCTCTCTCCCCATAGTCCTGTATCAATCCCCAAACTAATCCCACTGCCCCGCTCTCTCCCCATAGTCCTGTATCAATCCCCAAACTAATCCCACTGCCCCGCTCTTTCCCCATAGTCCTGTATCAATCCCCAAACTAATCCCACTGCCCCGCTCTCTCCATATTCCTGTATCATTCTCCAAACTAATCCCACTGCCCCGCTCTCTCCCCATAGTCCTGTATCAATCACCAAACTAATCCCACTGCCCCGCTCCCTCCCCATAGTCCTGTATCAATCTCCAAACTAATCCCACTGCCCCGCTCTCTCCCCATAGTCCTGTATCAATCCCCAAACTAATCCCACTGCCCCGCTCTCTCCCCATCGTCCTGTATCAATCCCCAAACTAATCCCACTGCCCCGCTCTCTCCCCATAGTCCTGTATCAATCCCCAAACTAATCCCACTGCCCCGCTCTCTCCCCATGGTCCTGTACCAATCTCCAAACTAATCCCACTGCCCCGCTCTCTCCCCATAGTCCTGTATCAATCTCCAAACTAAACCCACTGCCCCGCTCTCTCCCCATAGTCCTGTATCATATCCAAACTAATCCCACTGCCCTGCTCTCTCCCCATAGTCCTTTATCAATCCCCAAACTAATCCCACTGCCCCGCTCTCTCCCCATAGTCCTGTGTCAATCTCCAAACTAATCCCACTGCCCCGCTCTCTCCCCATAGTCCTGTATCAATCCCCAAACTAATCCCACTGCCCCGCTCTCTCCCCATAGTCCTGTATCAATCCCCAAACTAATCCCACTGCCCCGCTCTCTCCCCATAGTCCTGTATCAATCCCCAAACTAATCCCACTGCCCCGCCTCTCCCCAAAGTCCTGTGTCAATCTCCAAACTAATCCCACTGCCCCGCTCTCTCCCCATAGTCCTGTATCAATCACCAAACTAATCCCACTGCCCCGCTCTCTCCCCATAGTCCAGTATCAATCCCCAAACTAATCCCACTGGCCCGCTCTCTCCCCATAGTCCTGTATCAATCCCCAAACTAATCCCACTGCCCCGCTCTCTCCCCATAGTCCTGTATCAATCCCCAAACTAATCCCACTGCCCCGCTCTCTCCCCATAGTCCTGTATCAATCCCCAAACTAATCCCACTGCCCCGCTCTCTCCCCATAGTCCTGTATCAATCCCCAAACTAATCCCACTGGCCCGCTCTCTCCCCATAGTCCTGTATCAATCCCCAAACTAATCCCACTGCCCCGCTCTCTCCCCATAGTCCTGTATCAATCCCCAAACTAATCCCACTGCCCCGCTCTCTCCCCATAGTCCTGTATCAATCCCCAAACTAATCCCACTGCCCCGCTCTCTCCCCATAGTCCTGTATCAATCCCCAAACTAATCCAACTGCCCCGCTCTCTCCCCATAGTCATGTATCAATCCCCAAACTAATCCCACTGCCCCGCTCTCTCCCCATAGTCCTGTATCAATCCCCAAACTAATCCCACTGCCCCGCTCTCTCCCTATAGTCCTGTATCAATTCCCAAACTAATCCCACTGCCCCGCTCTCTACCCATAGCCCTGTATCAATCCCCAAACTAATCCCACTGCCCCGCTCTCTCCACATAGTCCTGTATCAATCCCCAAACTCATCCCACTGCCCCGCTCTCTCCCCATAGTCCTGCATGAATCCCCAAACTAATCCCACTGCCCCGCTCTCTCCCCATAGCCCTGTATCAATCCCAAACTTATCCCACTGCCCCGCTCTATCCCCATAGCCCTGTATCAATCCCCAAACTAATCCCACTGCCCCGCTCTCTCCCCATAGTCCTGTATCAATCCCCAAACTAATCCCACTGCCCCGCTCTCTCCCCATTGCCCTGTATCAATCCCCAAACTAATCCCACTGCCCCGCTCTCTCCCCATAGTCCTGTATCAATCCCCAAACCAATCCCACTGCCCCGCTCTCTCCCCATAGTCCTGTATCAATCCCAAACTAATCACACTGCAGCGCTCTCTCCCCATAGTCCTGTATCAATCCCAAACTAATCACACTGCCCCGCTCTCTCCCCATAGTCCTGTATCAATCCCCAAACTAATCCCACTGCCCCGCTCTCTCCCCACAGCCCTGTATCAATCCCCAAACTAATCCCACTGCCCCGCTCTCTCCTCATAGCCCTGTATCGATCCCAAACTAATCCCACTGCCCCGCTCTCTCCCCATAGCCCTGTATCAATCCCCAAACTAATCCCACTGCCCCGCTCTCTCCCCATAGTCCTGTATCAATACTCAAAATAATCCCACTGCCCCGCTCTCTCCCTATAGTCCTGTATCAATCCTCAAACTAATCCCACTGCCCCGCTCTCTCCCCATAGTCCTGTATCAATCCCGAAACTAATCCCACTGCCCCGCTCTCTCCCCATAGCCCTGTATCAATCCCCAAACTAATCCCACTGCCCCGCTCTCTCTCCATAGTCCTGTATCAATCTCCAAACTAATCCCACAGCCCCGCTCTCTCCCCATAGTCCTGTATCAATCCCCAAACTAATCCCACTGCGCCACTCTCTCCCCATACCCCTGTACCAATCCCCAAACTAATCCCACTGCCCCGCTCTCTCCCCATAGTCCAGTATCAATCCCCAAACTAATCCCACTGCCCCGCTCTCTCCCCATAGCCCTGTATCAATCCCCAAACTAATCCCACTGCCCCGCTCTCTCTCCATAGCCCTGTATCAATCCCCAAACTAATCCCACAGCCCCGCTCTCTCCCCATAGTCCTGTATCAATCCCCAAACTAATCCCACTGCCCCGCTCTCTCTCCATAGCCCTGTATCAATCCCCAAACTAATCCCACAGCCCCGCTCTCTCCCCATAGTCCTGTATCAATCTCCAAACTAATCCCACAGCCCCGCTCTCTCCCCATAGTCCTGTATCAATCCCCAAACTAATCCCACTGCGCCACTCTCTCCCCATACCCCTGTACCAATCCCCAAACTAATCCCACTGCCCCGCTCTCTCCCCATAGTCCAGTATCAATCCCCAAACTAATCCCACTGCCCCGCTCTCTCCCCATAGTCCTGTATCAATACTCAAACTAATCCCACTGCCCCGCTCTCTCCCCATAGTCCTGTATCAATCCCCAAACTAATCCCACTGCCCCGCTCTCTCCCTATAGTCCTGTATCAATCCCCAAACTAATCCCACTGCCCCGCTCTCTCCCCATAGTCCTGTATCAATCCCCAAACTAATCCCACTGCCCCGCTCTCTCCCCATAGTCCTGTATCAATCCCCAAACTAATCCCACTGTCCCGCTCTCTCCCCATAGTCCTGTATCAATCCTCAAACTTATCCCACTGCCCTGCTCTCTCCCCATAGTCCTGTATCAATCCCCAAACTAATCCCACTGCCCCGCTCTCTCCCCATAGTCCTGTATCAATCCCCAAACTAATCCCACTGCCCCGCTCTCTCCCCATAGTCCTGTATCAATCCTCAAACTAATCCCACTGCCCCGCTCTCTCCCCATAGTCCTGTATCAATCCCCAAACTAATCCCACTGCCCCGCTCTCTCCCTATAGTCCTGTATCAATTCCCAAACTAATCCCATTGCCCCGCTCTCTACCCATACTCCTGTATCAATCCCCAAACTAATCCCACTGCCCCGCTCTCTCCCCATAGTCCTGCATCAATCCCCAAACTAATCCCACTGCCCCGCTCTCTCCCCATAGCCCTGTATCAATCCCAAACTAATCCCACTGCCCCGCTCTCTCCCCATAGTCCTGTATCAATCCCCAAACTAATCCCACTGTCCCGCTCTCTTCCCATAGTCCTGTATCAATCCCCAAACTAATCCCACTGTCCCGCTCTCTCCCCATAGTCCTGTATCAATCCCCAAACTAATCCCACTGTCCCGCTCTCTCCCCATAGTCCTGTATCAATCCCCAAACTAATCCCACTGCCCCGCTCTCTCCCCATAGTCCTTTATCAATCCCCAAACTAATCCCACTGCCTCGCTCTCTCCCCGTAGTCCTGTATCAATCCCCAAACTAATCCCATTGCCCCGCTCTCTCCCCATAGCCCTGTATCAATCCCCAAACTAATCCCACTGCCCCGCTCTCTCCCCATAGTCCTGTATCAATCCCCAAACTAATCCCACTGCCCCGCTCTCTCCCTATAGTCCTG
This sequence comes from Pristiophorus japonicus, assembly GCF_044704955.1. Lineage (NCBI taxonomy): Eukaryota > Metazoa > Chordata > Chondrichthyes > Pristiophoridae > Pristiophorus > Pristiophorus japonicus. The sequence continues at coordinate 478,737 of NW_027254364.1, forward strand.
TATCAATTCCCAAACTAATCCCACTGCCCCGCTCTCTACCCATACTCCTGTATCAATCCCCAAACTCATCCCACTGCCCCGCTCTCTCCCCATAGTCCTGCATGAATCCCCAAACTAATCCCACTGCCCCGCTCTCTCCCCATAGCCCTGTATCAATCCCAAACTAATCCCACTGCCCCGCTCTCTCCCCATAGCCCTGTATCAATCCCCAAACTAATCCCACTGCCCCGCTCTCTCCCCATAGTCCTGTATCAATCCCCAAACTAATCCCACTGCCCCGCTCTCTCCCCATAGTCCTGTATCAATCCCCAAACTAATCCCACTGCCCCGCTCTCTCCCCATAGCCCTGTATCAATCCCCAAACTAATCCCACTGCCCCGCTCTCTCCCCATAGTCCTGTATCAATCCCCAAACCAATCCCACTGCCCCGCTCTCTCCCCATAGTCCTGTATCAATCCCAAACTAATCACACTGCCCCGCTCTCTCCCCATAGTCCTGTATAAATCCCCAAACTAATCCCACTGCCCCGCTCTTTCCCCATAGTCCTGTATCAATCCCCAAACTAATCCCACTGCCCCGCTCTCTCCCCATAGTCCTGTATCAATCCCCAAACTAATCCCACTGTCCCGCTCTCTCCCCATAGTCCTGTATCAATCCCCAAACTAATCCCACTGCCCCGCTCTCTCCCCACAGCCCTGTATCAATCCCCAAACTAATCCACTGCCCCGCTCTCTCCTCATAGCCCTGTATCGATCCCAAACTAATCCCACTGCCCCGCTCTCTCCCCATAGCCCTGTATCAATCCCCAAACTAATCCCACTGTCCCGCTCTCTTCCCATAGTCCTGTAGCAATCCCCAAACTAATCCCACTGCCCCGCTCTCTCCCCATAGTCCTGTATCAATACTCAAAATAATCGCACTGCCCCGCTCTCTCCCTATAGTCCTGTATCAATCCTCAAACTAATCCCACTGCCCCGCTCTCTCCCCATAGTCCTGTATTAATCCCGAAACTAATCCCACTGCCCCGCTCTCTCCCCATAGCCCTGTATCAATCCCCAAACTAATCCCACTGCCCCGCTCTCTCTCCATAGTCCTGTATCAATCTCCAAACTAATCCCACTGCCCCGCTCTCTCCCCATAGTCCTGTATCAATCCCCAAACTAATCCCACTGCGCCACTCTCTCCCCATACCCCTGTACCAATCCCCAAACTAATCCCACTGCCCCGCTCTCTCCCCATAGTCCAGTATCAATCCCCAAACTAATCCCACTGCCCCGCTCTCTCCCCATAGTCCTGTGCAATCCTCAAACTAATCCCACTGCCCCGCTCTCTCCCCATAGTCCTGTATCAATCCCCAAACTAATCCCACTGCCCCGCTCTCTCCCTATAGTACTGTATCAATCCCCAAACTAATCCCACTGCCCCGCTCTCTCCCCATAGTCCTGCATCAATCCCCAAACTAATCCCACTGCCCCGCTCTCTCCCCATAGCCCTGTATCAATCCCAAACTAATCCCACTGCCCCGCTCTCTCCCCATAGTCCTGTATCAATCCCCAAACTAATCCCACTGCCCCGCTCTCTCCCCATAGTCCTGTATCAATCCCCAAACTAATCCCACTGTCCCGCTCTCTTCCCATAGTCCTGTATCAATCCCCAAACTAATCCCACTGCCCCGCTCTCTCCCTATAGTCCTGTATCAATCCTCAAACTTATCCCACTGCCCTGCTCTCTGCCCATAGTCCTGTATCAATCCCCAAACTAATCCCACTGCCCCGCTCTCTCCCCATAGTCCTGTATCAATCCCCAAACTAATCCCACTGCCTCGCTCTCTCCCCATAGTCCTGTATCAATCCTCAAACTAATCCCACTGCCCCGCTCTCTCCCCATAGTCCTGTATCAATCCCCAAACTAATCCCACTGTCCCGCTCTCTCCCCACAGTCCTGTATCAATCCCCAAACTAATCCCACTGCCCCGCTCTCTCCCCATAGTCCTGCATCAATCCTCAAAGTAATCCCACTGCCCCGCTCTCTACCCATACTCCTGTATCAATCCCCAAACTAATCCCACTGCCCCGCTCTCTCCCCATAGTCCTGCATCAATCCCCAAACTAATCCCACTGCCCCGCTCTCTCCCCATAGTCCTGTATCAATCCCAAACTAATCCCACTGCCCCGCTCTCTCCCCATAGTCCTGTATCAATCCCCAAACTAATCCCACTGTCCCGCTCTCTCCTCATAGCCCTGTATCGATCCCAAACTAATCCTACTGCCCCGGTCTCTTCCCATAGTCCTGTATCAATCCCCAAACTAATCCCACTGCCCCGCTCTCTCCCCATAGTCCTGTATCAATCCTCAAACTAATCCCACTGCCCCGCTCTCTCCCTATAGTCCTGTATCAATCCTCAAACTAATCCCATTGCCCCGCTCTCTCCCTATAGTCCTGTATCAATCCTCAAACTAATCCCACTGTCCCGCACTCTCCCCATAGTCCTGTATCAATCCCGAAACTAATCCCACTGCCCCGCTCTCTCCCTATAGCCCTGTATCAATCCCCAAACTAATCCCACTGCCCCGCTCTCTCCCCATAGTCCTGTATCAATCCCCAAACTAATCCCACTGCCCCGCTCTCTCCCCATGATCCTGTATCAATCCCCAAACTAATCCCACTGCCCCGCTCTCTCCCCATAGTCCTGTATCAATCCCCAAACTAATCCCACTGCCCCGCTCTCTCCCTATAGTCCTGTATCAATTCCCAAACTAATCCCACTGTCCCGCTCTCTACCCATACTCCTGTATCAATCCCCAAACTAATCCCACTGCCCCGCTCTCTCCCCATAGTCCTGCATCAATCCCCAAACTAATCCCACTGCCCCGCTCTCTCCCCATAGCCCTGTATCAATCCCCAAACTAATCCCACTGCCCTGCTCTCTCCCCATAGTCCTGTATCAATCCCCAAACTAATCCCACTGCCCCGCTCTCTACCCATACTCCAGTATCAATCCCCAAACTCATCCCACTGCCCCGCTCTCTCCCCATAGTCCTGCATGAATCCCCAAACTAATCCCACTGCCCCGCTCTCTCCCCATAGCCCTGTATCAATCCCAAACTAATCCCACTGCCCCGCTCTCTCCCCATAGCCCTGTATCAATCCCCAAACTAATCCCACTGCCCCGCTCTCTCCCCATAGTCTTGTATCAATCCCCAAACTAATCCCACTGCCCCGCTCTCTCCCCATAGCCCTGTATCAATCCCCAAACTAATCCCACTGCCCCGCTCTCTCCCCATAGTCCTGTATCAATCCCCAAACCAATCCCACTGCCCCGCTCTCTCCCCATAGTCCTGTATCAATCCCAAACTAATCACACTGCCCCGCTCTCTCCCCATAGTCCTGTATCAATCCCCAAACTAATCCCACTGCCCCGCTCTCTCCCCATAGTCCTGTATCAATCCCCAAACTAATCCCACTGCCCCGCTCTCTCCCCATAGTCCTGTATCAATCCCCAAACTAATCCCACTGCCCCGCTCTCTCCCCATAGTCCTGTGTCAATCCCAAAACTAATCCCACTGCCCCGCTCTCTCCCCATAGTCCTGTATCACTCCCCAAACTAATCCCACTGCCCCGCTCTCTCCCCATAGTCCTGTATCAATTCCCAAACTAATCCCACTGCCCCGCTCTCTCCTCATAGTCCTGTATCAATCTCCAAAACTAATCCCACTGCCCCGCTCTCTCCCCATAGTCCTGTATCAATCCCCAAACTAATCCCACTGCCCCGCTCTCTCCCCATAGTCCTGTATCAATCCCCAAACTAATCCCACTGTCCCGCTCTCTTCCCATAGTCCTGTATCAATCCCCAAACTAATCCCACTGCCCCGCTCTCTCCCCATAGTCCTGTATCAATCCCCAAACTAATCCCACTGCCCCGCTCTCTCCCCATAGTCCTGTATAAATCCCCAAACTAATCCCACTGCCCCGCTCTCTCCCCATAGTCCTGTATCAATCCTCAAACTAATCCCACTGTCCCGCACTCTCCCCATAGTCCTGTATCAATCCCGAAACTAATCCCACTGCCCCGCTCTCTCCCTATAGCCCTGTATCAATCCCCAAACTAATCCCACTGCCCCGCTCTCTCCCCATAGTCCTGTATCAATCCCCAAACTAATCCCACTGCCCCGCTCTCTCCCCATGATCCTGTATCAATCCCCAAACTAATCCCACTGCCCCGCTCTCTCCCCATAGTCCTGTATCAATCCCCAAACTAATCCCACTGCCCCGCTCTCTCCCTATAGTCCTGTATCAATTCCCAAACTAATCCCACTGTCCCGCTCTCTACCCATACTCCTGTATCAATCCCCAAACTAATCCCACTGCCCCGCTCTCTCCCCATAGTCCTGCATCAATCCCCAAACTAATCCCACTGCCCCGCTCTCTCCCCATAGCCCTGTATCAATCCCCAAACTAATCCCACTGCCCCGCTCTCTCCCCATAGTCCTGTATCAATCCCCAAACTAATCCCACTGCCCCGCTCTCTACCCATACTCCAGTATCAATCCCCAAACTCATCCCACTGCCCCGCTCTCTCCCCATAGTCCTGCATGAATCCCCAAACTAATCCCACTGCCCCGCTCTCTCCCCATAGCCCTGTATCAATCCCAAACTAATCCCACTGCCCCGCTCTCTCCCCATAGCCCTGTATCAATCCCCAAACTAATCCCACTGCCCCGCTCTCTCCCCATAGTCTTGTATCAATCCCCAAACTAATCCCACTGCCCCGCTCTCTCCCCATAGCCCTGTATCAATCCCCAAACTAATCCCACTGCCCCGCTCTCTCCCCATAGTCCTGTATCAATACCCAAACCAATCCCACTGCCCCGCTCTCTCCCCATAGTCCTGTATCAATCCCAAACTAATCACACTGCCCCGCTCTCTCCCCATAGTCCTGTATCAATCCCCAAACTAATCCCACTGCCCCGCTCTCTCCCCATAGTCCTGTATCAATCCCCAAACTAATCCCACTGCCCCGCTCTCTCCCCATAGTCCTGTATCAATCCCCAAACTAATCCCACTGCCCCGCTCTCTCCCCATAGTCCTGTGTCAATCCCAAAACTAATCCCACTGCCCCGCTCTCTCCCCATAGTCCTGTATCACTCCCCAAACTAATCCCACTGCCCCGCTCTCTCCCCATAGTCCTGTATCAATTCCCAAACTAATCCCACTGCCCCGCTCTCTCCTCATAGTCCTGTATCAATCTCCAAAACTAATCCCACTGCCCCGCTCTCTCCCCATAGTCCTGTATCAATCCCCAAACTAATCCCACTGCCCCGCTCTCTCCCCATAGTCCTGTATCAATCCCCAAACTAATCCCACTGTCCCGCTCTCTTCCCATAGTCCTGTATCAATCCCCAAACTAATCCCACTGCCCCGCTCTCTCCCCATAGTCCTGTATCAATCCCCAAACTAATCCCACTGCCCCGCTCTCTCCCCATAGTCCTGTATAAATCCCCAAACTAATCCCACTGCCCCGCTCTCTCCCCATAGTCCTGTATCAATCCCCAAACTAATCCCACTGCCCCGCTCTCTCCCCATAGTCCTGTGTCAATCCCAAAACTAATCCCACTGCCCCGCTCTCTCCCCATAGTCCTGTATCACTCCCCAAACTAATCCCACTGCCCCGCTCTCTCCCCATAGTCCTGTATCAATTCCCAAACTAATCCCACTGCCCCGCTCTCTCCTCATCGTCCTGTATCAATCTCCAAAACTAATCCCACTGCCCCGCTCTCTCCCCATAGTCCTGTATCAATCCCCAAACTAATCCCACTGCCCCGCTCTCTCCCCATAGTCCTGTATCAATCCCCAAACTAATCCCACTGTCCCGCTCTCTTCCCATAGTCCTGTATCAATCCCCAAACTAATCCCACTGCCCCGCTCTCTCCCCATAGTCCTGTATCAATCCCCAAACTAATCCCACTGCCCCGCTCTCTCCCCATAGTCCTGTATCAATCCCCAAACTAATCCCACTGCCCCGCTCTCTCGCCATAGTCCTGTATCAATCCCCAAACTAATCCCACTGCCCCGCTCTCTCCCCATAGTCCTGTATCAATTCCCAAACTAATCCCACTGCCCCGCTCTCTACCCATACTCCAGTATCAATCCCCAAACTCATCCCACTGCCCCGCTCTCTCCCCATAGTCCTGCATGAATCCCCAAACTAATCCCATTGCCCCGCTCTCTCCCCATAGCCCTGTATCAATCCCAAACTAATCCCACTGCCCCGCTCTCTCCCCATAGCCCTGTATCAATCCCCAAACTAATCCCACTGCCCCGCTCTCTCCCCATAGTCTTGTATCAATCCCCAAACTAATCCCACTGCCCCGCTCTCTCCCCATAGCCCTGTATCAATCCCCAAACTAATCCCACTGCCCCGCTCTCTCCCCATAGTCCTGTATCAATCCCCAAACTAATCCCACTGCCCCGCTCTCTCCCCATAGTCCTGTATCAATCCCCAAACCAATCCCACTGCCCCGCTCTCTCCCCATAGTCCTGTATCAATCCCCAAACTAATCCCACTGCCCCGCTCTCTCCCCATAGCCCTGTATCAATCCCCAAACTAATCCCACTGCCCCGCTCTCTCCCCATAGTCCTGTATCAATCCCCAAACTAATCCCACTGCCCCGCTCTCTCCCCATAGTCCTGTATCAATCCCCAAACCAATCCCACTGCCCCGCTCTCTCCCCATAGTCCTGTATCAATCCCAAACTAATCACACTGCCCCGCTCTCTCCCCATAGTCCTGTATCAATCCCCAAACTAATCCCACTGCCCCGCTCTCTCCCCATAGTCCTGTATCAATCCCCAAACTAATCCCACTGCCCCGCTCTCTCCCCATAGTCCTGTATCAATCCCCAAACTAATCCCACTGCCCCGCTCTCTCCCCATAGTCCTGTGTCAATCCCAAAACTAATCCCACTGCCCCGCTCTCTCCCCATAGTCCTGTATCACTCCCCAAACTAATCCCACTGCCCCGCTCTCTCCCCATAGTCCTGTATCAATTCCCAAACTAATCCCACTGCCCCGCTCTCTCCTCATAGTCCTGTATCAATCTCCAAAACTAATCCCACTGCCCCGCTCTCTCCCCATAGTCCTGTATCAATCCCCAAACTAATCCCACTGCCCCGCTCTCTCCCCATAATCCTGTATCAATTCCCAAACTAATCCCACTGCCCCGCTCTCTCCCCATAGTCCTGTATCAATCCCCAAACTAATCCCACTGCCCCGCTCTCTCCCCATAGTCCTGTATCAATCGCAAACTAATCCCACTGCCCCGCTCTCTCCCCATAGTCCTGTATCAATCCCAAAACTAATCCCACTGCCCCGCTCTCTCCCCATAGCCCTGTATCAATCTCCAATCTAGCTCACTCTCTGTCTCTGTCTCTGTCTCCCTCCCGATCTCTCTCTCCGTCTCTCTCTCTCTCTCTCGTCCTGTGTCTCTCTCTCTCTGTCTCTCCCTCGCTCTCTGTCTCTCTGTTTCTCTGTCTCTCTCCCTCCCTCTCTCCGTGTCTCCCTCTATCTCTGTCTCTCTCGCTTTCTGTCTCTCTGTCTCTCATTCTGTCTCTCTCTGCCTTTCTCCCCCTCTCTCTCTCTCCGTCTCTGTTTCTCTCTCCCTCTATCTTTCCCTCTCTGTCTCTCTGTCACTCTCTCTCTCTCGCGCTCTCTCTCTTTCTCCCTCTCTCTCTCTATCTCTCTGTATCTGTCTCTATCGCTCTCTCTGTCTGTATCTCTTTCGCTCTCTCTGTATCTCTATTGTTCTCTCTCTGTCTCTCTCTCTCTCTCTACACTTCCTCCCTGTCTCTCTCTGTCCCTCTCCCTCTCTGTCTCTGTCTCTCTCTTTCTTTCTCTCTGTCAATCTCTCTCTCTCTCTATTTTTCTCTCTCTGACTCTCTCTCTCTATCTCTCTATCTCTCTCTCTCTGTCTGTCTCGCTCGCTTTCTCTCTCGGTGTCTCTCGGTCTCCCTATCTCTCTCTGTATCTCTCTATATATCTTTCACTCTGTCTCTATCTTTCTAAAACTGTCTTTATCTCTCTCTCTCACTCTCTCTCTCTGTCTCTCTCTGTCTCACTCTGTCTCTCTCTCTCTCTCTGTCTCTGTCGCTGTCTTTCTCTGTCTCACTGTCTTTCTCTATCTTTCCCTCTCTCTCTCCCTCTCTCTCTTTCCGTCTCTGTTTCTCTCTCCATCTTTCCTTTGCTCTCTGTCTCTCTCTCTCACTCTCGCTCTGTCTCTCTCTCTCAGTATCTCTCCGTGTCTTTATCTCCGTCTTTCCCTCTCTCCTATCAATCTCTCTCTGTGTCTCTCTCTGTCTCTCTCTCTCTGTCTCTCTCTTTCTGTTGCTCTCTCACCTTCTATCTGAGTCTCTCTCTATCTCGTTCCATCTCTCTGTCTCTCTCTCTCTCTGTATCTCTCTATAATTCTGTCACTCTGTCTCTCTCTCTGTCTGTCTGCCTATCTCTGTCTTTCTCGATATCTCTCTCTCTGGATCTCTCTCTGTCTACCTATCACTGTCTCGCTCTGCGTACCTGCCCTGGGAGTGTTTGATGGGACAGTGCAGAGGGAGCTTTACTCTGTATCTAACCCCCTGTACCTGCCCTGGGAGTGTTTGATGGGACAGTGTAGAGGGAGCTTTACTCTGTATCTAACCCCCTGTACCTGCCCTGAGAGTGTTTGATGGGACAGTGTAGAGGGAGCATTACTCTGTATCTAACTCCCTGTACCTGCCCTGGGAGTGTTTGATGGGACAGTGTAGAGGGAGCTTTACTCTGTATCTAACCCCCTGTACCTGCCCTGGGAGTGTTTGATGGGACAGTGTGGAGGGAGATTAAATGCCCAACTCTCTCTATCCCTCTCGCTTTCTCTCTGTCAGTCTCTCTCTCTGTCTGTTCCTCTGTCTCTCTCGCTCTCTCTTTCAGTCTCCCTGTCTCTCTCCCTCTCTGTATCTCTGTCCCTTTCTCTTTCTCGCTCTCTCTTTCAGTCACCCTGTCTCTCTCCCTCTCTGTATCTCTGTCCCTTTCTCTCTCTCGCTCTCTCTTTCAGTCACCCTGTCTCTCTCCCTCTCTGTATCTCTGTTCCTCTCTCTCTCTCTCGCTCTCTGTCAGTCTCTCTGTCTCCCTCTCTCCATCTTGCTCCTTCACTCTCTCCCTCGCTCCCAATTTCTATCCATCTATCTCTCTTTCACTTTTTCCTCTGTCTGTGCTGCTGTCCATTTCCGATCTCTCTCTTTCTTTCCCTTTTCTGTAACACGCTCTCTCTATCCCAAATTCTCTCACTGCTTCTCCCTGTCCACCTCTCTTTTTCTCTCTCCCTGTCTCTCATTCCCATTCTGATGTTTCCTTGATTGAAAAGTACCCTGACATATTGCAGCCTGACTGTTTAAACCCACAGCAAGAAATCACATTTCTGGGACATTTTTGATTTGCTAACCATCCAATTGTGGCTTGGAATGTGTGGGTTAAATCTCGTTTCGCCATCTGAAAACTGTGAGTGTTTCAGATTGAGCAGTATATGGGATCAAAGGCTGATTCAGACAATGCTGCTTTGTGGAACGGTGTGATATCTTCACAGGGCAGGACATGGAGAAGTTTTGTTGGTTTGAATAAGGTGTAAATACGATTGTGTCGCCCCCTCACAGATACACAGGATTGAAGCTGTTTACCATCAATGCCCTGAAAGAATGAAATGGTTCAACAAGGTGTGACTGACTTCAAACTCTTCAAACACATGAAGGACCCGGAGACTGGGACCAATACACAAATCCCCGAGCCCAGGCAGGCAAACCAGGTTTGTTCACAGATCACCCAGACACGTGTCCTGGTGTAAAATGGTCACCACGCATCTCATGTAAAATGGGTGCTCAATTTCACCCAAATAATCCCACTGTCCCGCTCTCTCCTCATAGTCCTGTATCAATCCCCAAACTAATCCCACTGTCCCGCTCTCTCCCCATAGTCCTGTATCAATCCCCAAACTAATCCCACTGCCCCGCTCTCTCCCCATAGTCCTGTATCAATCCCCAAACTAATCCCACTGCCCCGCTCTCTCCCCATAGTACTGTATCAATCCCCAAACTAATCCCACTGTCCCACTCTCTCCCCATAGCCCTGTATCAATCCCCAAACTAATCCCACTGCCCCGCTCTCTCCCCATAGTCCTGTATCAATCCCCAAACTAATCCCACTGCCCCGCTCTCTCCCCATAGTCCTGTATCAATCCCAGAATCGATACAGAAAGTGAGACAGACAGAGAGAGAGAGAGAGACACACACACACACTCTCTCTCTCTCCCTCCCGCTCTCTCTCACTGTCTCTCTCTCTGTCTCTCTCACTCTCTCTGTTCCTCTCTTTCACTCTGTCCCTCTCTCTGTCTCGCCCTATTTGTGACTCTCTCTCTCTCTCTCTGTCTCTCTCTCTCACTCTGTATCTCTCTTTCTCGCTCTTTCTCTCACTCTGTCCCTCTCTCTGTTCCTCTCGCTCTCTCTCTCTCTCCCTCTCTCCTTCCCTCTCTCTGTCCTTCTACCTATCTCCCTCTCTCTCTCTGTGCCTCTCTCTCTCTCTGTCCTACAATCTCTATCTCTCTGTCTCTCTCTCTCTCTCTCTTTCCCTGTGTTTCTCTCTCTCTTTCTGTCTCTCTCCCTCTTTCTCCCTATCCCTCTCTCTCTCTATCCCCCTCTCTCTCTATCCCTCTCTTTCTCTCTCTCTGTCTCTCTCTCCTGCATTTTTCCATCACTCTCTCTCTCTGTCCCTCTCTCTGTCTCCCTCTCTATATATATATATATAACTCTCTGTCTCTATCTCTCTCTCTATCTCTCTCTCTCATTTTCTCAATCTCTGTCTATCTCTCTCTGTCTCTAACTCTCTGTCTCTCTGTCTCTCTCTCTCTCTTTCTCCGTTTCTTGCTCTCTCTCTCTCTCTCTCTGTCTCTCTCACTCACTCATTTTCTCTCTCTCTGTCTGTCTCTCTCGGTCTCTCTCTCTCTCTGTGTCTCTGAGTTTCTCTCTCTGTCTCTCTCCTGTCTCTTTCCATCTCTCTCTCATTCTATCTCCCTCTCTCTTTCTCTCTCTCTGTCTCTCTCTCTCTGACAGCCTCGCTCTGTCTTTCTCTCTCTCTATCTGTTTCTATCTCTCTGTCTCTCGCTCTCTTTCTCTCTCCCTCTATCTCTGTCTCTCTATCTGTCTCTCTCTCTCTGTTTCTCCCTCTCTCTCTCTCTGTCTCTCTCCCTCTCTCTGTGTTTCTCCCTCTCTTTCTCTGTCTCTCCCTCTCTCTCAACATCCGTCTCTCTTCCGATCCCTCTCTCTCTCTATCACTCTCGCTCTCTGTCTCCCTCTCTCTCTCTCCTGTTTCTTTCCATCTCTTGCTCTCTCTTTCTTTCTCTCTGTCCCCCCCACGCTCTCTCTCTCTCTGTCTCTCTATCTCTCTCTGTCTTTCTCTCTGTCTGTCTCTCTCTCTCTCTGTCTCATTCACTCCCTCTCTCTCTCTCTCTGTCTCTCTCTCTCTGTGTCTCTGAGTTTCTCTCTGTCTCTCTGTATCTCTCTCCTGTCTCTTTCCATCTCTTTCTCTCTCTCGGTCTCTCTTTCTCTCTCACTGTCTCTCTCTCTCTGTCCCTCCCTCTGTTCCCCGCTCTCTCTCTGTGTCTGTCTCACTATTTCTGTCTCTCTCTCTCTCTCACTCTCCCTATCTCTCTCGATCCCTCTCTCTCTGTCTGTCTGTCTCTCTCCCCCTCTCTCTGACACTCTCTGCCTCTCTCTCTCTCTCTGTCACACTCACTCTCTCTGTCTCTCTCTCTCTGTCTTTCTTTCTCTCTCTGACTCACTCTGTCTCTCTCTCTCTCTCCCTTTCTGTCTCTCACTCTGTGATTGTGTCTCGCTCTCTCTCTCTGACCCTCTCTGTCACTCTGTCTCTCTCTCTCTCTTCCTCTCTGTCTCTCTCTCAGTCTCTCTCTCCCTGTCTAAGTGTCTCTCCCTCTCTGTCTCTCTCTGTATGTCTATCAATCCCATAACTAATCCCACTGCCCCGCTCTCTCCCCATAGTCCTGTATCAATCACCAAACTAATCCCACTGTCCCGCTCTCTCCTCATAGTCCTGTATCAATCTCCAAACTAATCCCACTGCCCCGCTCTCTCCCCATAGGCCTGTATCAATCCCCAAACTAATCCCACTGCCCCGCTCTCTCCCCATAGTCCTGTATCAATCTCCAAACTAATCCCACTGCCCCGCTCTCTCCCCATAGTCCTGTATCAATCTCCAAACTAATCTCACTGCCCCGCTCTCTCCCCATAGTCCTGTATCAATCCCCAAACTAATCCCACTGCCCCGCTCTCTCCCCATAGTCCTGTATCAATCCCCAAACTAATCCCACTGCCCCGCTCTCTCCCCATAGTCCTGTATCAATCTCCAAACTAATCTCACTGCCCCGCTCTCTCCCCATAGTCCTGTATCAATCCCCAAACTAATCCCACTGCCCCGCTCTCTCCCCATAGTCCTGTATCAATCCCCAAACTAATCCCACTGCCCCGCTCTCTACCCATAGTCCTGTATCAATCCCCAAACTAATCCCACTGCCCCGCTCTCTCCCCATAGCCCTGTATCAATCCCCAAACTAATCCCACTGCCCCGCTCTCTCCCCATAGCCCTGTATCAATCCCCAAACTAATCCCACTGCCCCGCTCTCTCCCCATAGTCCTGTATCAATCCCCAAACTAATCCCACTGACCCGCTCTCTCCCCATACTCCTGAACAATCCCAGAATCGATACAGAAAGTGAGACAGACAGAGAGAGAGAGAGACACACACACACACTCTCTCTCTCTCCCTCTCGCTCTCTCTCACTGTCTCTCTCTCTGTCTCTCTCACTCTCTCTGTTCCTCTCTTTCACTCTGTCCCTCTCTCTGACTCGCCCTATTTGTGACTCTCTCTTTCTCTCTCTGTCTCTCTCTCTCACCGTGTATCTCTCTCTCTCACTCTGTCCTACAATCTCTATCTCTCTGTCTCTCTCTCTCTCTCTCTCTCTATCCCCCTCTCTCTCTATCCCTCTCTTTCTCTCTCTGTCTCTCTTCCTGCATTTTTCCATCTCTCTCTCTCTCTGTCCCTCTCTCTGTCTCCCTCTCTCTATATATATATAACTCTCTGTCTCTATCTCTCTCTCTCTATCTCTCTCACTCTCTCATTTTCTCACTCTCTGTCTATCTCTCTCTGTCTCTAACTCTCTGTCTCTCTGTCTCTCTCTCTCTCTTTCTCCGTTTCTTGCTCTCTCTCTCTGTCTCTCTGTCTCTCTCACTCACTCATTTTCTCTCTCTCTGTCTGTCTCTCTCTGTCTCTCTCTCTGTTTATCTCTCTCTCTCTTTATCTGGTTCTCTCTCTCTCTCTCTCTCTCTCTCTCTCTCTCTGTCTCTCTCTCTCTGTGTCTCTGAGTTTCTCTCTCTGTCTCTCTCCTGTCTCTTTCCATCTTTCTCTCTCTCGCTCTGTCTCTCTCTCTATCTCTCTCTCACTGTCTCTCTCACTCTCTCTCTCTATCTATCTGTCTCTCTTTCTGTCGTCTCTCTCTCTCTGTCCCTCTCTCCCAATCTCTCTCTATCCCCCTTTCTCTCTGTCTGTTTCACTCTACCTCTCTCTGACACTCTCTGTCTCTCTCTGTCTCTCAGTCACACTCACTCTCTCTGTCTCTCTCTCTGCCTCGTTCTCTCGCTCTGTCTCTCTCTCTGACTTGTTCTCTCTGTCTCTCTCTCTCTCGCTCTGTCTTTCTCCTTCTCTCTCTGTCTCTCTCTCTCGCTCTGTCTCTCTCCTTCTCTCTCTCTCTGTCTCACTCCCTCTCTGTCTCTCTCTTCCTATCTCTCTCTATCCCTCTCTCCCACTCTCCTGTCTCTTTCCATCTCTCTCTTTCTCTCTGTCTTTCTATCTGTCTGTCTCTCTCTCTTTCTCTGTCTCTGTCACTCTCTCTCTGTCCCTTTCTCTGTTTTTCTCTCTCTGTCTCTCTCCCTCTCTCCTGTCTCTTTCCATCTCTCTCTCATTCTATCTCCCTCTCTCTTTCTCTCTCTCTGTCTCTCTCTCTCTGACAGCCTCGCTCTGTCTCTCTCTCTCTCTATCTGTTTCTATCTCTCTGTCTCTCGCTCTCTTTCTCTCTCTCTCTATCTCTGTCTCTCTATCTGTCTCTCTCTCTCTGTTTCTCCCTCTCTCTCTCTCTGTCTCTCTCCCTCTCTCTGTGTTTCTCCCTCTCTTTCTCTGTCTCTCCCCCTCTCTCAACATCCGTCTCTCTTCCTATCCCTCTCTCTCTCTATCACTCTCGCTTTCTGTCTCCCTCTCTCTCTCTCTCCTGTTTCGTTCCATCTCTTGCTCTCTCTTTTTTTCTCTCTGTCCCCCCCACGCACTCCCTCTCTCTGTCTCTCTCTCTGACCCTCTATCTCTCTCTATCTTTTTCTCCGTCCATCTCTCTCTCTGTCTCTCTCTCTCTCTGTCTCATTCACTCCCTATCTCTCTCTCTTTGTCTCTCTGTCTCTCTCTCTCTCTGTCTCTCTCTCTATCCCTCTCTCTCTATCCCTCTCTCTCACTCCCTCTCTCTCTCTCTGTCTCTCTCTCTCTGTGTCTCCGAGTTTCTCTCTGTCTCTCTGTATCTCTCTCCTGTCTCTTTTCATCTCTTTCTCTCTCTCGGTCTCTCTTTCTCTCTCACTGTCTCTCTTTCTCTGTCCCTCCCTCTGTTCCCCGCTCTCTCTCTCTGTCTCTCTCACTATTTCTGTCTCTCTCTCTCTCTCACTCTCCCTATCTCTCTCTATCCCTCTCTCTCTGTCTGTCTGTCTCTCTCCCCCTCTCTCTGACACTCTCTGCCTCTCTCTCTCTCTCTCTGTCTCTCTCACTATTTCTGTCTCTCTCTCTCTCTCTCTCTCTCCCTTTCTGTCTCTCACTCTCTGTGTGTGTCTCGCTCTCTCTCTCTGACCCTCTCTGTCTCTCTGTCTCTCTCTCTCTGACTCTATCTGTCTCTCTCTCTCTCTTCCTCTCTGTCTCTCTCTCAGTCTCTCTCTCCCTGTCTAAGTGTCTCTCCCTCTCTGTCTCTCTCTGTCTGTATGTCTATCAATCCCTAAACTAATCCCACTGCCCTGCTCTCTCCCCACAGCCCTGCATCAATCCCAAAACTAATCCCAATGCCCCACTCTCTCCCCATGGCCCTGTATCATTCCCCAAAATAATCCCACTGCCCCACTCTCTCCCCATAGTCCTGCATCAATCTCCAAACTAATCCCACTGCCCCGCTCTCTCCCCATAGTCCTGTATCAATCCCCAAACTAATCCCACTGCCCCGCTCTCTCCCCATAGTCCTGTATCAATCCCCAAACTAATCCCACTGCCCCGCTCTCTCCCCATAGTCCTGTATCAATCCCAGAATCGATACAGAAAGTGAGACAGACAGAGAGAGAGAGAGACACACACACACACACTCTCTCTCTCCCTCTCACTCTCTCTCACTGTCTCTCTCTCTGTCTCTCTCACTCTCCCTCTCTCTGTTCCTCTCTTTCACTCTGTCCCTCTCTCTGTCTCGCCCTATTTCTGTATCACTCTCTCTCTCTCTCTCTGTCTCTCTCTCTCACTCTGTATCTCTCTTTCTCGCTCTTTCTCTCTCTCTGTCCCTCTCTCTGTTCCTCTTGCTCTCTCTCTCTTTCCCTCTCTCTGTCCTTCTCCCTATCTCCCTCTCTCTCTCTGTCCTACAATCTCTATCTCTCTGTCTCTCTCTCTCTCTCTCTCTCTTTCCCTGTGTTTCTCTCTTTCTTTCTGTCTCTCTCCCTCTTTCTCCCTATCCCTCTCTCTCTCTATCCCCCTCTCTCTCTATCTCTCTCTTTCTCTCTCTGTCTCTCTCTCCTGCATTTTTCCATCTCTCTCTCTCTCTGTCCCGCTCTCTGTCTCCCTCTCTCTATATATATATATAACTCTCTGTCTCTATCTCTCTCTCTCTATCTCTCTCACTCTCTCATTTTCTCACTCTCTGTCTATCTCTCTCTGTCTCTAACTCTCTGTCTCTCTGTCTCTCTCTCTCTCTTTCTCTGTTTCTTGCTCTCTCTCTCTGTCTCTCTGTCTCTCTCACTCACTCATTTTCTCTCTCTCTGTCTGTCTCTATCTCTCTGTCTCTCTCTCTCTCTCTCTCTTTATCTGTTTCTCGCTCTCTCTCTCTGTCTCTCTCTGTCTGTCTCTCTCTCTCTCTGTGTCTCTGAGTTTCTCTCTCTGTCTCTCCCCTGTCTCTTTCCATCTTTCTCTCTCTCGCTCTGTCTCTCTGTCTCTCTCTCTATCTCTCTCTCTCACTGTCTCTCTCACTCTCTCTCTCTATCTATCTGTCTCTCTTTCTGTCGTCTCTCTCTCTGTCCCTCTCTCCCTATCTCTCTCTATCCCCCTTTCTCTCTGTCTGTTTCACTCTACCTCTCTCTGACACTCTCTGTCTCTCTCTGTCTCTCAGTCACACTCACTCTCTCTGTCTCTCTCTCTGTCTCTCTCTCTCGCTCTGTCTTTCTCCTTCTCTCTCTGTCTCTCTCTCTCGCTCTGTCTCTCTCCTTCTCTCTCTCTCTGTCTCACTCCCTCTCTGTCTCTCTCTTCCTATCTCTCTCTATCCCTCTCTCCCACTCTCCTGTCTCTTTCCATCTCTCTCTTTCTCTCTGTCTCTCTATCTGTCTGTCTCTCTCTCTTTCTCTGTCTCTGTCACTCTCTCTCTCTCCCTCTCTCTGTCTCTCTCCCTCTCTCTCTCCTGTCTCTTTCCATTCCTCTCTCGCATTCTATCTCCCTCTCTCTTTCTCTCTCTCTGTCTCTCTCTCTCTGACAGCCTCGCTCTGTCTCTCTCTCTCTCTATCTGTTTCTATCTCTCTGTCTCTCGCTCTCTTTCTCTCTCCCTCTATCTCTGTCTCTCTATCTGTCTCTCTCTCTCTGTTTCTCCCTCTCTCTCTCTCTGTCTCTCTCCCTCTCTCTGTGTTTCTCCCTCTCTTTCTCTGTCTCCCCCCTCTCTCAACATCCGTCTCTCTTCCTATCCCTCTCTCTCTCTATCACTCTCGCTCTATGTCTCCCTCTCTCTCTCTCTCCTGTTTCTTTCCATCTCTTGCTCTCTCTTTCTTTCTCTCTGTCCCCCCCACGCTCTCTCTCTCTCTGTCTCTCTCTCTGTCGCTCTATCTCTCTCTGTCTTTCTCTCCGTCCCTCTCTCTCTCTGTCTCTCTATCCCTCTCTCTCATTCACTCCCTATCTCTCTCTCTCTGTCTCTCTCTCTCTGTGTCTCTGAGTTTCTCTCTGTCTCTCTGTATCTCTCTCCTGTCTCTTTTCATCTCTTTCTCTCTCTCGGTCTCTCTTTATCTCTCACTGTCTCTCTCTCTCTGTCCCTCCCTCTGTTCCCCGCTCTCTCTCTCTGTCACTCTCACTATTTCTGTCTCTCTCTCTCTCTCACTCTCCCTATCTCTCTCTATCCCTCTCTCTCTGTCTGTCTGTCTCTCTCCCCCTCTCTCTGACACTCTCGGCCTCTCTCTCTCTCTCTGTCACACTCACTCTATCTGTCTCTCTCTCTCTCCCTCTCTGTCTTTCTTTCTCTCTCTGACTCTCTGTCTCTCTCTCTCTCTCTCCCTTTCTGTCTCTCACTCTCTGTGTGTGTCTCGCTCTCTCTCTCTGACCCTCTCTGTCTCTCTGTCTCTATCTGTCTCTCTCTCTCTCTTCCTCTCTGTCTCTCTCTCAGTCTCTCTCTCCCTGTCTAAGTGTCTCTCCCTCTCTGTCTCTCTCTGTCTGTATGTCTATCAATCCCTAAACTAATCCCACTGCCCTGCTCTCTCCCCATAGTCCTGTATCAATCCCTAAACTAATCCCAATGCCCCGCTCTCTCCCCATAGTCCTGTATCAATCCCCAAACTAATCCCACTGCCCCACTCTCTCCCCATAGTCCTGTATCAATCCCCAAACTAATCCCACTGCCCCGCTCTCTCCCCATAGTCCTGTATCAATCCCCAAACTAATCCCACTGCCCTGCTCTCTCCCCATAGTCCTGTATCAATCTCCAAACGAATCCCACTGCCCCGCTCTCTCCCCAGAGTCCTGTATCAATCCCTAAACTAATCCCACTGCCCCGCTCTCTCCCCATAGCCCTGCATCAATCCCTAAACTTATCCCAATGCCCCGCTATCTCCCCATAGCCCTGTATCATTCCCCAAAATAATCCCACTGCCCCACTCTTTCCCCATAGCCCTGTATCAATCCCTAAACTAATCCCACTGCCCCGCTCTCTCCCCATAGTCCTGTATCAATCCCTAAACAAATCCCACTGCCCCGCTCTCTCCCCATAGCCCTGCATCAATCCCTAAACTTATCCCAATGCCCCGCTCTCTCCCCATAGTCCTGTATCAATCCCCAAACTTATCCCAATGCCCCGCTCTCTCCCCATAGCCCTGTATCAATCCCCAAACTAATCCCACTGCCCCGCTCTCTCCTCATAGTCCTGTATCATTCCCCAAACTAATCCCACTGCCCCGCTCTCTCCCGATAGTCCTGTATCAATCCCCAAACTAATCCCACTGCCCCGCTCTCTCCCCATAGTCCTGTATCAATTCCCAAACTGATACCACTGCCCCGCTCTCTCCCCATAGTCCTGTATCAATCCCCAAACTAATCCCACAGTCCCGCTCTCTCCCCATAGTCCTGTATCAATCCCCAAACTAATGCCACTGCCCCGCTCTCTCCCCATGGTCCTGTATCAATCCCCAAACTAATCCCACTGCCCCGCTCTCTCCCCATAGTCCTGTATCAATCCCCAAACTAATCCCACTGCCCCGCTCTCTCCCCATAGTCTTGTATCAATCGCAAACTAATCCCACTGCCCCGCTCTCTCCCCATAGTCCTGTATCAATCCCCAAACTAATCCCACTGCCCCGCTCTCTTCCCATAGTCCTGTATCAATCCACAAACTAATCCCACTGCCCCGCGCTCTCCCCATAGTCCTGTATCAATCTCCAAACTAATCCCACTGCCCCACTCTCTCCCCATAGTCCTGTATCAATCCCCAAACTAATCCCACTGCCCCGCACTCTCCCCATAGTCCTGTATCAATCCCCAAACTAATCCCACTGCCCCGCTCTCTCCCCATAGTCCTGTATCAATCCCCAAACTAATCCCACTGCCCCGCTCTCTCCCCATAGTCCTGTATCAATCCCCAAACTAATCCCACTGCCCCGCTCTCTCCCCATAGCCCTGTATCAATCCCCAAACTAATCCCACTGCCCCGCTCTCTCCCCATAGCCCTGTATCAATCTCCAAACGAGCTCTCTCTCTGTCTCTCTCTCTCTCTCTGTCTCTCTGTCTCACTCTATCGCTCTCTCTGTCTCTCTCTGTCTCTGTCTCCCTCCCTCTGTCTCCAGCTCTCTGTCTGTCTCTTTCTATCTCACTCTCTCTCTCTGTCTCACTCGTTCTGTCTGTCTCTCTCTCTCTCTCTCTGTACCTGTCTCTCGCTCCCTCTCTCTCTCTCTGTCACTCTCTTGGTCTTTCTGTCTCTCCCTGTCTGTCTCTGTCTTTTCCCCTCTCGCTCTCTCTCTCTGTCTGTGCTTCTCTCTCTCTCTAACAATCTCTGTCTCTCTCTGACTATCTCCTTCTGTCTCTCTCTCTCACTGTCTCTCTGTCTCTCTCTCTCTCTCTCTCTATCACCCTCTCTTTCTCTCTCTCTCACTCTCTCTCTCACTGTGTTTCTCTCTCTCTATCTCTATTTCTGTGTTTCTCTCTCTCTATCTCTATTTCTGTCTCTCCAGCTCTCTGTCTTTCTCTCTCTGGTTCTCATTCTCTGTCTCTCTCTCTCTCTCGCTCTCCCTCTCTCACTCTATCTCTCCCTGTCTTTAACTCTGTCTATCCCTCACTATCTATCTCTCTCTATCAATCTCTCTCTCTCTATCAATCCCTGTTTCTCTGTCATTCTCTCTCTCTCTCTCTGTCACCCTCTCTATCTGTCTCTCTCTCTCTCTGTCTCTCGCTATCTCTGTATCTCTCCCTGACTTTATCTCTGTCTTTCCCTCTCTCTCTATCAATCTCTCTCTATCAATCTCTCTCTCTGTCAATATCTCTCTCTCTATCAATCCCTGTCTCTCTCTGACATTTTCTCTCTGTGTCTCTCTCTATCTGTCTCTCTCTTTGTCTCTCTCTATCTGTCTCTCTCTCTCTCTCTCCGTCACCCTCTCTTTCTGTCTCTCTCTCTCTGTTTCTCCCTCTCTCTCTCTGTTTCTCCCTCTCTCTCATAATCCTGTCTCTCTTGCGCTCTCTCTCTGTCGATCCTATCTCTCCTGTCTTTAACTTGTCCTTCACTCTCTCTCTATCAATCTCTCGCTGTGTCTCTGTCTCTCTCTCTCTGTCTCTCTCACTCTGTATCTCTCTCTCTTACGCTGTCTGTCTCTCTCTCTCTGTCTCTCAAACTCTGTCTCTCTCTCTCTTGCCTGCTCTCTCTCTCTCTCTCTACATGTCTCTTTCTGTCTGCCTATCTCCCTCTCTCTTTCTCTCTCTCTCTGTCTCTCTCCATATGTTTCTCTGTCTGTCTGCCTATCTCCCTCTCTCTCGCTCTCTGTCTCTCTCTCAGTCTCTCTCTCTCTGTCTCTCTCCATATGTTTCTCTGTCTGTCTGCCTATCTCCCTCTCTCTATCTGTCTCTCTGTCTCTCTCTCTCTGTCTGTCTCTCTGTATCTCTCTCTCTCTCTCTGTTTCACTCTCTCTGGTTTTTTCTCCATCTTTTCCTCTCTGTCCCTCTCTCCCTCTCGCTCTTTCTCTCTCTCTCTATATATCTCTCCGCGTGTCTTTATCGCCATCTTTCCCTCTCTCCTATCAATCTCTCTCTCTCTGTCTCTGTCTCTCTCTCGCTCTCTCTCTGTCTCTCTATCTGTCTTTCCCTCTCTCTCTCTGTCTTTCTCTGTCTTTCTCTCTGTCTCTCTCTTGGTCTCTCTCTCTCTCTGTCTCTCTGTCTCTCTCTCTCTCTCTCTCTGTCTCTCTCTCTCTCTCTGTCTGTCTCTCTCTCTCTCTATTTCTGTCTCTCTCTCTGTCTCTCTCTCTTGGTCTCTCTCTCTCTGTCTCTCTCTCTCTCTGTCTCTCTGTCTCTCTCTCTCTCTATTTCTCTCTCTCTCTCTGTCTCTCTCTCTGTCTCTCTCTCTCTTGGTCTCTCTCTCTCTGTCTCTCTGTCTCTCTCTCTCTCTATTTCTCTCTCTCTCTCTGTCTCTCTCTCTGTCTCACTCTCTCTTGGTCTCTCTCTCTCTCTGTCTCTCTCTCTCTGTCGCTCTCTCTCTCTGTCTCTCTGTCTCTCTCTCTCTGCCTCTCTCTCTATGTCTCTCTCTCGCTCTGTCTCTCTATGTCTCTGTCTCTCTCTCGCTCTGTATTTTTCTTTGTCTCTCTCTCTGTTTCACTCTCTCTCATTTTCTCTCCATCTTTTCCTCTCTGTCCCTCTCTCCCTCTCGCTCTGAATCTCTCTCTCTCTCTATATCTCTCCGTGTCTTTATCGCCATTTTTCCCTCTCTCTATCTCTCTCTCGGTCTCTCTCTCTCTATCTCTCTCTTGGTCTCTCTCTCTCTGTCTCTCTCTCTGTCTGTCTCTCTCTGTCTCTCTCTGTCTCCCTCTCTCTGTCTCTCACTCTGTCTCTCTCTCTCTGTATCTTTCCATGTTTTATCTCCATGTCTTTCCCTCTCTCTTTATCAATTTCTCTGTCTCTCTCTCTCTCTCTGTCTGTCTCTCTCTCTCTCTCTCTGTGTTTCCCTCTCTCTGACTCTCTCTCTCTGTCTCTATCTGTCTTTCCCTCCCTCTCGATATCTCTCTCTCTGTCTCTCTCTGTCTTTCTCTTGATCTTTCCCTCTCTCTCTCTCTTTCTCTGTCTCTCTCTCTGTCTCTCTCTCTCTCTGTCTCTGTTTCATTCTCTCCATGTCTCTCTCTCTCTCTCTCACTCTGTCTCTCTCTCTCTCTCGCTCTGTATTTTTCTCTGTCTCGCTCTGTATTTTTCTCTGTCTCACTCCGTATATTTCTCTGTGTCTCTCTCTGTCTCTCTCTGTCTCTATCTCTATCTGTCTGCCTATCTCTATCTCTCTCTCTGTCACTCTGTCTCTCTGTCTCTTTCTCTCTCACACTGTGTCTCTCCCTTTCCCTCTCGTGCTATCTCTCACTCTGTCTCTGTTTCTCTCTCTCTCTCTCTCTCTCTCTCTCTCTTTCTCACTCTGTATCTCTCTCTCTCTCACACGCTGTCTGTCTCTCTCTCTCTCTGTCTCTATCTCTCTCTGTCTCTGACTCCCTCTCTCAGTCTCTCTCTCTCTGTCTTTCTTTCTCTCTCTCTCTGTCTCTCTCTAACTGTCTCTCTCTCTGTCTCTCTCTCTCTGTCTCTCTGTCTCTCTCTATCTATCTCTGTCTCTCTCTCTCTCTCTCTCTCTCTCCATCTCTCTCTCTCACTCTCTCTCTCTCGCTCTCTCTATGTCTCTCTCTATCTGTGCCTCTCTGCCTCTCTATATATCTCTGTCTCTCTATCACTCTCTATCTGTGTCTATCTCTATCTTTCTCTCTCTCTCTCTCGCACTGTCTCTCCTGGTCTTTCTCTCTGTCTGTATCTCTTTCCCTCTCTATATATCACTCTCTCTCTCTATCTGTTTCTAGCTCTCTCTCTCTCTATGACTCTCTGCCTCTCTCTCTGTCTTTCTCTCTCAATCTCTTTGTCTCTCTGTCTTTCTCTGTCTTCCCCTCTGTCTCCCTGTATCTCTCAGTCTCTGTCTCTCTCTATCTCTCTCTTGCTCTGCCTCACTCTCTCACTCTCTCTGTCTAACTCTCTCTCTGTCTCTCCCTGTCTTTCTCTGTCATTCCCCCCTCTCTCTCTCTCTCTCTAACTCTCTCTCTCTCTGTCTCTCTTTCTCTCTCTCTCTATCTTTCCCTCTCTCTCTGTATATCTGTCTCTCTCTCCCTCTTGCTCTGCCTCTCTCTCTCCCTGTATCTCTACATGTCTTTATCTCTGCCTTTCCCTATGTCTCTATCAATTTCTCTCTGTCTCTCTGTCTCTCTCCCACTCTGTCTCTTTCGCATTCTCTCTCTCTCTCTTTCTCTCTCTCTCTCTCTGTCTCCCTCTCTCTCTGTCTCTCTCTCTCCATCTCTATTTCTGTCTCTTTCTCTCACTCTCTGTCGCTCTCACTCTCTCTCGCTCTCTGTCTCTATCTCTATCTCTGTCTGTCTCCCTCTCTGTCTCCCTCTCTGTCTCTATCTCTCTCTCCCTCGCTCGTTCGCTCTCTGTCACTCTCTCTCTGTCTCTCTCTCTGTCTCTCTCTCCCCCGCTGTCTGTCTCTCTCTCTTTGTGTCGCTCTCTCGCTCTGCCTGTCTGCCTATCTCTGTCTTTCTCTCTGTCTGTAGATCTCTCTCTATCTCCCTGTCTCTCTCACGCTCTGTCTCTCTCTCTATTTGTGTCTACCTCTCTCTCTCTCTCTCTCTGCCTCTCTCTCTCTCTCGCTCTCTCACTCTCTGTCTCTCTCTTTCTCTCTCTGTCTATCTCTTTCCCTCTCTATATATCTCTATTTCTCTCTGTCTGTTTCTAGCTCTCTCGCGCTCTCTCTCTCTCTCGCTCTCTCTGTCTCTTTCCCTCGCTCTCTCTCTCTCGCTCTCTATCTCTCTGTCTTTCTCTGTCTTCCCCTCTGTCTCGCTCTCTCTCTGTTTCTCTGTGTCTCGCTCTGTCTCTCTCTGTCTTTCTGTGTCTTTCCGCCCCTCTCTCTATCTTTCTCTCTCTCAGTCTCTGTTTCTCTCTCTCTCTATCGTTCCCCCTCTCTCTGTCTCTCTGTCTCTCTCTCCCCCTCTCGCTCTGATTCTTTCTCTCTCTCTCTGTGTCTCTCTCTGACTTTATCTCCGTCTTTCCCTCACTCTCTCTATCTCTATCTCTATCTCTCTCTCTGCCTCTGTCTCTCTCTCTCTCTGTCGCTCTCTCTTTCTGTTTGTATCTCTCTGCCTTTCTCTCTCTGCCTCTTTCTCTCTCTCTCTCTGCCTCTGTCTCTCTCACGCTCTTTCTCTGTCTCTCTCTCTCTCTGTCTCTCTATCTGTCTTTCCCTCTCTCTATCTGTCGATCTCTCTCTCTGTCTTTCTCTCTGTCTTTCTCTCTATCTCTCTCTCTGCCTGTCTCTCTGTCTCTCTCTCTCTCTTTCACTTTCTCCCTGTCTCTCTCTCTCTCTCGCTCTGTCTCTCTCTCTCTAGCTCTGTATTTTTCTCTGTCTATCTCTCTCACGCTCTCTCATCTTCACTCTCTGAGTCTCTCTCTATCTCGTTTTCATCTCTCCCTATCGCTCTGTCTCTCTCTCTCTCTGTATCTCTCTATAATTCTGTCTCTCTGCCTATCTCTGTATCTCTCTCTCTTTATCTCTTTATCTGTCTGTCTCTATCTCTCTGTCTCTCTCTCTCTGTATCTTTCCATGTCTTTATCTCCGTCTTTCCCTCTCTCGCTATCAATCTCTCTATCTCTGTCTCTTTTTCTGACTCTCTCTGTCTCTCTCTCTCTCTCTCTCTATCTCTCTCTCTGTCTCTGACTCTCTCTCTCAGTCTTTCTCTCTGTCTTTCTTTCCCTCTCTCTGTCTCTCTCTTTCTCTCTCTCTGTCCCTCTCTGTTCCTCTCGCTCTCTCTCTCTCTCCATCTCTCTGTCCCTCTCCCTATCTCCCCCTCTCTCTCCCTCTCTCTCTCCCTCTCTCTCTGTCCCTCTCTCTGTCCTACTCTCTCCATCTCTCTGTCTCTCCTCTCTCTCTCTTTCCCTGTGTTTCTCTCTCTGTGTCTGTCTCTCTCCCTCTTTCTCCCTATCCCACTCTCTCTCTATTCCCCTCTCTCTCTGTCTCACCCTCCTGCAATTTTCCATCTCTCTCACTCTCTCTGTCCCTCTCTCTGTCTCTCTCTCTCTCTCTCTGTCTCTCTCTCTCTCTGTCTCTATCTCTCTGTCTCTCTCTCTCTGTCCCTCTGTCGCTCTGTCTCTCTCTCTGTTTCGGTTTATCTCTCCATCTTTCCCTCTCTCTCTGTCTCCCTCTCACTCTCGCTCTGTCTCTCTCTCTCTCTCTGTATCTTTCCATGTCTTTATCTCCGTCTTTCCCTCTCTCGCTATCAATCTCTCTATCTCTGTCTCTTTTTCTGTCTCTCTCTGTCTCTCTCTCTCTCTCTCTCTCTCTCTATCTCTGTCTCCGTCTCTGTCTCTCTCGCGCGCTCTCTGACTCTCCATCTCAATCTCTCTCTGTCTCTGACTCTCTCTCTCAGTCTTTCTCTCTGTCTTTCTTTCGGCTCTCTCTGTCTCTCTCTTTCTCTCTCCCTGTCCCTCTCTGTTCCTCTCGCTCTCTCTCTCTCTCCCTCACTCTGTCCCTCTCCCAGGGCAGGTACAGGGGGTTAGATACAGAGTAAAGCTCCCTCTACACTGTCCCATCAAACACTCCTAGGGCAGGTACAGGGGGTTAGATACAGAGTAAAGCTCCCTCTACACTGTCCCATCAAACACTCCCAGGGCAGGTACAGGGGGTTAGATACAGAGTAAAGCTCCCTCTACACTATCGCATCAAACACTCCTAGGGCAGGTACAGGGGGTTAGATACAGAGTAAAGCTCCCTCTACACTGTCCCATCAAACACTCCTAGGGCAGGTACAGGGGGTTAGATACAGAGTAAAGCTCCCTCTACACTGTCCCATCAAACACTCCCAGGGCAGGTACAGGGGGTTAGATACAGAGTAAAGGTCCCTCTACACTGTCCCATCAAACACTCCCAGGGCAGGTACAGGGGGTTAGATACAGAGTAAAGCTCCCTCTACACTGTCCCATCAAACACTCCCAGGGCAGGTACAGGGGGTTAGATACAGAGTAAAGCTCCCTCTACACTGTCCCATCAAACACTCCCAGGGCAGGTACAGGTGGTTAGATACAGAGTAAAGCTCCCTCTACACTGTCCCATCAAACACTCCCAGGGCAGGTACAGCACGGGGTTAGATACGGAGATAAGAACATATGAAATAGGAGCAGGAGTAGGCCATATGGCCCCTC